>NC_057803.1:454071336-454095258 GCF_018294505.1 Triticum aestivum
CCCCCGTCCCCGTCGCCGCGCCCCGCCCCGTCCTCCCGTTGTCCCCGCCCGGCCCGTCCCCATCCCCGTCGTCACCGCCCGTCTCCGTCCCTGTCGCCGCCCCCCGTCGCCGTGCCTCGCCGGTGAGCTCCTGCCCCGGCCGCCATGTCCACACACACACACACATTGTTATAGAAATGTTAGCAATTTTTTTGTTTTTTAGTTATAGAAATATTAGAATAGTTATATAGAAATATTAGAGATGTTAGTTATATAGAAATGTTAGTTATATTAGAAATGTTAGTTATATAGAAATGTTAGTTATATAGAAATGTTTTTTAGTTATAGAAATATTAGAAATGTTAGTTTTAGTTATAGAAATATTAGAAATGTTAGTTTTAGTTATAAAATTTAGAATTTGCATATATGAAATTCAATCCATCATTTAAAAAATGTTACTTTACTTTTGCGGCATATAGTATTTGTTGTCGACGATGCCCGGCCCGCATCCTTGTCGTAGACCAGTTCGCGACGACGTCCTGCTTCAGAGGACCCATGTCCGGGACTGGGCTCCGCCGGGCTGGCACTAGGAGGTGCTACCTTCAGGGGCGCGACGCTTGGTGAGGAACCCGGCCCCGGGTCCCGTCGTCGACCCCGATCTCCTTTGGTGGCGTTCGCGTGGGCCACTTTCTGTGCGGAGGGAGCCAGCCCCGTCGGAGGTGGTACGTCGCCGTGTCAGGGAGGAGGACGAGCACGTCCATCGCTACATGGCTTCTATGGACGTCAGGTTCTCCAATACCTGGTAGGTTCTTTCGAGAGATCACCCGAGCTATGATCCAGTGATGGTTCCTTCACTTTGGTTGTCCACCGCCCGCGCCTCAGGAACCGCGAGTGGCCTAGATTACTCTCTAGTGTTCGATCTTTATTAGCTAGCTAGCAAGTGATGTATTCGATATATAATATTTAAGATTATATATATTATTCGAGACGATGTATTCAAGATTATATCTATTATTCGAGACGACGTATTCGAGATTATATTCGATGATGCTTATTATGTACTATGATTGATTCAATCTTTCCTTATTAATTGATTGCATCCATGCATTGTAATTTGAATATATTTCTTTTGGATTAGTTAAATAAAACCTATGGAGGACAATACCGGCAGAGAGGGAGAAGAGGCCCTGTTCAATATCATACGCAATCCTCGCGGGCCAGATGATGATCGGAATGAAGAAGATTATGACGGCTCAATATCTGAACAACACCGGGGAGGGTGATATGATATTCGATTGCGACGACCAAATTGATGAAGTCATGAACTATGAACATGGCGAAGAAAATGTTGATCTTGAAACAACAAAGACCGGCGAGGTATATTTATATAAGCAGGCATCTGGTGATCATCACATGTTTTAAATGACTTAAAGATATATATTAATGAATCGATCTTTCTTCTTTCAGCCATCCGGATCGAGCAAATCTTCAGGCAGCAGGACAGTACGAGGCCCGAACAAAAAGTTGAAGGAGGGCGTAAAGTACAATATTGAGGCCATCAAACCTAATGGCAAACCATTAGCGCCTAAGAAGATTGCGGACAAGTTCATTCGTCAGTGCGGAGTTCTTGTGAAGGACCAACTCCCGATCTCCCTTCAAGAATGGAGAGAGCCAGCAAAGCTACGTCCAGATCTTACTTTTGTCAACGACAGACAAAAACTTCTACTTTGTGAAATGCTCATGGAACATTTCACCCTACCAGATCATTTCACAGATGCAGATGTGGAGAAATTCAAGGACGCTGCTCTTAGGAAGATGGCGGTTGCATTCAACAACTACAAGAATCATGTATGGGACCAGTACGTCAAGGGAGGAAAGAAGACTCCAGTATTCAAGGGAAACTAGAGAAGCAAAGTGCTCATTGGGACGACTTCGTGAAATTCAAGGAATCAGAATTATCTAAGGAATGGTCGAGAATAAACAAGGCCAATGCCGCAAAAAAGGATAAGTTCCATAAGATGGGACCAGGTGGCTACGCGGTGGCAATGCCTAAGTGGGATAAGTCTGAGAAAGAGATGGAGGATGCAGGTGTCACTCCAAAAACATTGAGCTGGCCCCCCAGGTGCAGGACTTGGTTCTATGCGCATGGGGGGAGTTGGACCCGAAGATAGGCAAAGTTTCAAAGAAGGCATGTCTAGACGGAGCCGAAGATAAGCTACTTGTTGCAATAGAAGAGGCTCAATCGGGGGTGTTCCAGCCCAACAGAGAGAATGACGAGCTTACGCGTGCCCTGGGAAGAACACGAGGCAAGGGCGATATTCCGTGGTATGAGGGGTTTTCGGATTGGAATGCCGACTATAGAGCCCGTGCAAGAAAGAAGATTGCGGAGGATAAGAAGAGGAAGATGGAGGAGGAGCAGAGGAAGCTGGACTATGAACGCCTTCAAGGCCTAGAATCAGCACACACGGACTTGGTAGTCAAATTCCAGCGGCAGCAGGAGCAGATCGACTCACTCAGCCAGCAAAGGGGGTCTCAGCAGCTGCAGCAGCTAGCGGATGATCCAACATTGGACACCACCGTCCCATCCATGCCGAGAAGCAGCGTGGGTTCCACCCCGGGCGACGCAATGCTGGATAGATACCCCGTGGATGACATCATGGAGAACACTAACTGCGAGCTACACTTCAAAATGAAGAGCATATCCATGAAGGTGGCGGACGTCATTGCTTTTACAAATCCCCCCGAGGCAACCTTCCATTGCAACCCGATTCCAGTAGGCTATGCTCGTGTCTTGGTTGATGAGGTGGTGGACCAATATTCGGGGCTAGAGCTTGACATTCCTGGAGGTGACGAGGAGCACACACTGGGAGAGGCCAAACATCGTATCATCCTATGGAGAAAGGATTGCATCATCTTTCGAAGGCCACCGACACCGCATCAGCCGACTCCTCGTCGAAGTCCGCCACCGAGTCAGCAGACTCCCGCTCCTCCAAGTCCACCAACACGTCAGGCCACTCCTCCTCCTCCAAGTCCGGCAAGGCGTTAGGCCACTCCTCCTCCAAGTCCAGCATAGCTTCAGGCCACTCCTCCCCCTCCAAGTCTGGCAAAGCATCAGGCCACTCCTCCTCCAAGTCCGGCACAGCTTCAGGCCACTCCTCCTCCTCCAACTCAGCCACGTCAGCCGTCTCCGCCGCCTCAGCAATCACGGAAGAGAGCCGCCGCAGCTATGGTGCGTAGCGGTACAAGTCAAGGTAGTACTGGAGGTACAGGCGGAGGCAAGCGATTTCAATATGGTCCAAGCAGCCTCGCGCCTCTTCCGCAAAGGCCTTACGACAAGTCCGAGGAGGAAAACGCAGCCATATCGAAGGCCGAGGTGGAAGCCCATTTTGCACCGAAACCGCCACCGCCGCCAAGGGAGAAAGTGCCTGAGGAAAAGATTGACCACTTCATTCGTATGGCTAGACCACCAGCTCCCAAGCCTGTTGACACAGACTATGAGCGCCACCTCAGGAAGTTAAATCGATCACGTCTACAGAAAGAGGCGAGCTCGAGCTCGAGCAAATGAGCTGGCAAAAGGAGCGGTAAAACCGTTCCCCAGCTGGGAGAACAGGCGGCGCAATCAATCCCCCCGCTTGTTGTGCCAACAACACATGAGAGTACGCGCGCCCAATATTATTGTGGGCAAACCGTTAACGTTCCCGGGCTGGGCGATGTGGTAATAATCGAGGAGCATATTGAGCAGGCTGAAAGGCTCATGATCACTGTTAGACAACTCCTCGATATCGAGCCCATGTCTCTGCTTAGAGAGGAGGAAATAAAATGGAAATATGTCCGGGGACAACCTTTGGTCGAGCCAGACGAGGTCAAGGAGCTCCCAACGAGAATGTATGAATTGCATCAATGGTACATGGACATTACCAAGATTTCCAATCGAGAGTCCCTCATGGTGAATGCCAAGAAGGATCATTACTTCCATGAGAAAGCTATGTCCGTTGAGTATTCAGAACTATTTCAGTTATACAATCAAGATGGACTCGACAAATTTATCGTCAGTTGCTATTGTCTGTAAGTGATTTCTTTCTGTAATTTAAGTCTCAAGCTAGCTGTAGTGATCATTTTGATCAATCATTACCTGTAATTATCCTCACTATATTCTTTTCTACGGTATTATGCAGGATGAAGATGTATGAAATGAAAAAAGGTGGACACTATGGCATTGGGTTCATTGACCCAAATACCATTAATGAATACACATGGAAATTAGATGCATATTATGAAAAAAAGTGTAGAGGAAAGCATGCTAGAGTTCTTCAAGCGCCTCAATACCAATGAAGATATACTACTTCCTTACAACTTTGAGTGAGTCGCACTGTCTTGTACTACAAATTCTGTTTTTGCCTACTAGCTAGCTACATGTTTTTGCTTACATATGCCTGCTTAATTAAGACATGCAAACATGTGTGCATGCAGATTTCACTAGATCTTGTTAATCATTAAAGTTGATGAAGGAACAGTTGAAATACTGGACTCACTACTTAAAAAAGCAAGTGACTACACCATCTTGTTTGGGATAGTCAACAGGTAATTTCAATCATTATTAACTATATCTCGGCCTATTTAGTTCGTCATTTCCTGATATGAACTATTTAATAACCTCTTTATTCATTTTCTTTGTCGGCGGGCAGGGCTTGGGCAAAGTTCATCAGCGTCACTCCAGGCCAATGGAAACGAAAGCTGAAATGGTATCGACCCAAGGTAAGTAATTAAGTAGTACTAGCTAGCTAGTTGCCATCTCTTTAATTATTATGCTTGATTAATTATTATCTAATCAAATTTCATCCTCGTAAAGGCCCTGAAGCAGGCGCCGGGGAATAATCTGTGTGCATACTAAGTTTGCGAGAACATTCGCATGATGGCGTCCGAAAGGAGCAGATCTCAAAGACAGGACTGGGTATGTTTGTCAGAACACTATTCACAATTTTTACACCATTATCGATATCTAGTCACACAACTAATACACATGCATATTGATCTCCTTCTTAACAGTTCAGAGAGGTGCGGGAGCAGCTCCTAGCAGAGGAGCACATAGAAGCAATTCAACAGGAAATAGCAGGATTTTTGCTCGACCAGGTCATAGATCCCAAAGGAGAATACTATTACCCGCTACCGCCCCCATGAACCACTTCCAATTGTCATCGTGCTCCGAAGGCACCAATTAAGCTAATGCCACTGGCTCCGAAGGCACCAATTAGGAGAAATTGTATATATATATGTGTGTGTATATATGTGTGAATTAATGGTGGTTGTGAGACATTTGATGATGATGATGTATATATATATATGATCGGTTCTACTAGAAATTCTATTTATATATATGCATAACGTGTACAATATGTAGTATCGTAAAATACTAGCAAACGAAAAAGAATTAAATGGAAAACACAAAATTAAATGAAAAAGAAATCATAAACCCAAAACCCCCCAACCTTTTAATACCGGTTGGTATCACCAACCGGTACTAAAGGGCTCCCTGCCCCCGGAGCTGGCTCGTGCCACGTGGTTGCCCTTTAGCACCGGTTCGTGTTGAATCGATACTAAAGGGGGGGGGCTTTAGTGCCCACACTTTAGTGCCGGTTACCGAACCAACACTAAAGGGCCTTACGAACTGGTGCTATTGCCCGGTTTTGCACTAGTGTTGTATCACCATCTCTTTGCCGAACTAGTGCACCTATACAATTTACCATTGTATTGGGTGTGTTGGGGACACAAGAGACTCTTTGCTATTTGGTTGCAGGGTTGTTTGAGAGAGACCATCTTCATCCTACGCCTCCCACGGATTGATAAACCTTAGGTCATCCACTTAAGGGAAATTTGCTACTGTCCTACAAATCTCTTTACTTGGAGGCCCAACAACGTCTACAAGAAGAATGTTGTGTAGTAGACATCATAGACCCTTCTTGAATACTGCAGGGGCTATTATTGATTGCAATAAAAGAAAGGTCACTTTTCATATTAATGGCAGTGAGCATACGGTGCACTTTCCAAAGAAACAATTCCAAGTGAATGGTATTAATGTTATTGAAAAATCTCTGACAATCACTATTGGAAGTTTTCAAATACCTCTACCCACTGTCAAAAAGAAATATGAAATACTTATTGTTGGGGAAATGCATATCCCCATTGAGGTAACTTAGTGATTTACGAAAGTTCTTCGGTTTCATGCTAATCGAAAGTTGTTGTTAATAAGACCTGATCAACCTTATTAATGGATCATTTTTGAATGGTATGAAGTTGATGAATTTAGTAAGCACTACCTTCTGTCCTTACCTTTTGTTTTCTTTTTTATTAGTTAAATAAAATAAAATGCCATGTTTTGTCTGTTTTCTGAATTTCTAGTGCAATAAAAAATGACCCAAAAATAAAAGTTCTCAGAATGCCCTGAAAATTTTACACGATTTTTTTCTAAATTTCTGGTGCAAATAATACCAGAGGGAGGTGCACCAGGTGGGCACAACCCACCTGGGCATGCTAGGACCCCCAAGCGCACCCTGGTGGGTTGTGGTACCCACATGGGCCCCCTCACTTACTTCTTCATCCCACATCATCACTTACCTCGAGAAAAAAATCTCCATTGCTCTCTCTCCCATGTTCTTGAGCTCAAACCCGCAGATTTTGATCTCTTTGCTCGAAGCTCCGTTTTCGAAACTGTTTTGGGGGATTGTTGCTTGGTATGTGACTCCACCGTTTGTCCAATTAGTTTTAGCTTTAGTGGTTTATATTTTGAATAATTAGCTACTCTTGATGCTGTTGTAGATGTGCTTGTATGTTAAATTCTTAGTGTTCTAAGAAGTTTGAATGGTTGCTATGGCTTCTATGTATCCCTATGAGTAGTTGCTATCAATTTTATAAAGTTTTGTTGACAAAATTTTGTCACCCCAAAATTTTTATTTTCAGAAAATTGTGCATGGACATGAATATCTTCAGGAAGTTTGGCTCTAAGAAGAAGTCCAAGGGTGTTATTGGGGAGTCTTCTGACAGTGATCTCCACCCTCGGAGGTTGGCGGATGTACAACCATGCGAATGGCCGCACAACCCGTTCCTGGAAGAGGCTGGAATTCTTCAGGATTCATGCAATATGTTGCAAATGCCGGCCTCACCGACTTCATCGCAGATGAGTGTGACCAGCACCAAATCCTCACAAATATCTTTGTTCAGAGTTTTATTTTCCTGCCTAGGAATAATCCTCCTGAAGTGAGTTTCGATTTATATGTTGAAAACCATCAGATACCACTTACTGAATTTTGTGATATATGCTTGATCCCTTCTGATGGGAGATTAGCCGAGCCTAGGCCGGCCGAGATTGAGGACTTTTATTGCACCTTGATAGTGGGAGATGAGAGAGGGGTGTCAGCCACCACGGCTGCTAGCATACA
Source organism: Triticum aestivum (assembly GCF_018294505.1). Classification (NCBI taxonomy): domain Eukaryota; kingdom Viridiplantae; phylum Streptophyta; class Magnoliopsida; order Poales; family Poaceae; genus Triticum; species Triticum aestivum. The sequence continues at coordinate 454,078,749 of NC_057803.1, forward strand.
CTTTCCTGCCGTACATTATTTTTCTTTATTTGTTGCTAAGTGCTTCCTTGCTAGAAAGAAAGTAGGTGCGCTCAGTGCACCAGACTTTGTTGTTTTACGCCGAGCACTAGAGGGCGATAACACCCATAGCTTGGGAGCTATTGTGGCTCGTCGCCTCCATCCTAATAAATCCCAGGGTGAAATACATGGTGGGATTTTTGCTACTCGTTTGGCGGCTCACTTCGAGGTCGATATACACCCTCATGATTACCCTTTGACCAAGGTCTACCTAGACAGGGCAGCCATGGAACACCATCATTTTCTTGCACGAGATTATCCTAACATTATCATTCCTTATAACCTGGTTTTTAGCATTAAAACTCATGATATTATTCCACCGCCTGCACCTGCTTTGTTTAATTCTGCTGTCGGGGGCGGATATAGGATCATGCCTGCGGACATCATCACCTACTGGAATGCTCAGGCTGCTGCGGAAGCGGCATAGCAGGAGCCCCAACAGTGGGACGAGTGGATGCCCTCTCCTCAACCCCTACTACCCTCCGGGCTATTGATCAACTACCAAGTTAGGCCAAAAGACTAAGCTTGGGGGAGCACATGTTTCCATCGACTTTACATTCATGTCCACTTATTCCATTTGTCAGTTCCACACTTTTTCATTCTATCATCCATGCTTAGATTTATTTTCTTGCTTTCTTCTTGTGTGTTTGATAAACTTTAGAAAAACCAAAAAAATTAGTTGTAGTTAATTTACTTTCTATGCATGCTTAGTAGTATTATTAAAAAGAAAACCCAAAAAGATTTCCTTGTTCTTCTTTTGCTTGTTGGGAGCTTTCCCGTGTAAATAGTTTTTTTCTCGTTTTTGCTTTTCTCTTTTATTTGCTTGTTCAAGAAAACCAAAAACTCCAAAAATGTTTCAGTGTGTTTCTCTGAATTTCTTTTCTTTTTATTCGAGTTGTACCGAGCAGAAGACCACGATGAAAATGTTGAGTGGATCTCATATGAATAATTGTTGAACTAATAAAGAGCCCATTTTACCTTGTCTTTTCCTGTTGAATAAAATGTTTGCAGATCCATCTTAGTCTAAGGCACTCTTGCACTATTATTATTGTTTTCATATCATTCGGTCGTGCAAGTGAAAGACAATAATGACGATATTCGATGAACTGGCCGTGGCAGAGAGAAACTGGTATGAACTCGACTTGTTCTGTCTGTGTAAATATGTTTAACCTAGTATCCATGATTCAGCCCATTATGATTAAACATATTAGCAATGACAACTAGAGAATATAGTTTCTCATGCAATGCATAAGTAGCTGGGAGTTGATAATGATTTATCTTGGATATCAACATTACATTAAAATGATTGTGATGTAGTATGATGATATGGTATCCTCCTCTGAATGTTTGAGTGGCTTGACATGGCACATGTTCATGCATGTAGTTGAATCAAAACCAACATAGCCTCTATGATATTTATGTTCATGGTCTTCATATCCTACTCATGCTAGTGTCCAATGTTACTTATGCATAATGCATGGTTATGATCGTCGTTGCTCTCTAGCTGGCCGCTTCTCAATCCAATTGCTAGCCTTCTACTGTACTAAGTGGGAATTCTGCTTGTACATCAAAAACCTTGAACCCAAAGTTATTCTAGACGAGTCCACCATACCTACATATATATGGTATTATCCTGCCATCCTAAGTAAATTTGCATGTGCCACCTCTAAAAACTTCTAAAAATATCTGTTTTGTGTGCCTGGATCATTCATGGAACGACAGGAGGTAGTTGGTATCTTTCATGCTAAGCGGGTTATTCTCAAGTCGAGTGTTTATTCACTTGCCATCGCACGAGAAAAGGGCGGTATTAGCGATGCCCAGTCCCAAACCGCAAAATACAAAAAGACTTAATCGCTCGAACAATCAAACAAAAACTCCCAATGGAGTCAAAACCTTTACTATTGTCGCTTGGGAACCGCCACTAGCTTGTTTAGCATGGGAGATATTGATAACTGATAGTCGTGAGGTAAATGAGAAGGGTGCATGTCCCAAAATAATCATTTACCTCTGTTTTAAAATCTAAGCTCTGGCACCTCTACAAATCACTACTTTCCTCTATGAAGGGACTATCTATTTACTTTTATGTTGTGTCATCGCCTTCTAAAACAAGCGCCAGAAACTGAGAAGAGCACATTTGTCATGATTTATGCATTGTGTGTAGCTAATGTTCGGTGTATCATGAATGGATCTTTTCTACCACGAATTACAATGTTTAGTCGCTGCCGGAACTTTGCAGGTGCTCTGCATTTATGTTTTGCGGTCTCAAAAAGGGCTAGCGAGATACCACTATTGTCATATTATATCATGGTTGTTTTGACAACGTGTTGCCATTTGAGATATCTTATTATTGCCCGCTAGCTGATTATGTCATTGATATGAGTCATTATAATCTTTAAGAGTTATTGTCGACATGGTTAGTTATAATGTTGGCTGAAAACCTGGGTGTTCTTTAAGCTTATTTATGCAAACAAGAGCAAAAGAGTTCGTAAAAGTTTTTCTTTTTCACTTTTAGTTTAACAACTGAATTGCTTGAGGACAAGCAAAGGTTTAAGCTTGGGGGAGTTGATACGTCTCCAACGTATCTACTTTTCCTAACACTTTTCCTCTTGTTTTGGACTCTAATTTGCATGATTTGAATGAAACTAACCCCGGACTGACGCTGTTTTCAACAGAACTACCATGGTGTTATTTTTGTACAGAAATAAAAGTTCTCGGAGTGGAACGAAACTTTGCGAGGATTTTTTATATCAATAATAAAAAAATTGGATCCAAGACCTTCGAGAGAGGGGCACCTGGGTGGGGACAACCCACCAGGGCACGCCCCGCTCTCCTGGCATGCCCAGGTGGGTTGTCCCCACCTGGTGGCCCCACTGACCCTGAAACCAACACTATAAAATCCTATTTTTGGAGAAAAAATCAGGGAGAAAGAATTATCGTGATCCATGAGATGGAGCCGTGATGACCCACAAGTGTAGGGGACCTATCATAGCCTTTTCGGTAAGTAAGAGTGTCGAACCCAACGAGGAGCAGAAGGAAATGATAAGGGGTTTTCAGCAAGGTATTTTCTGCAAACACTGAAATTATCGGTAACAGATAGTTTTGTAATAAGGTAATTTGTAATGAGCCACAAGTAATGCAAGTAAATAAGGTGCAGAAAGATGGCCCAATCCTTTTTGTAGCAAAGTACATGCCTAGACCAACTCTTATATAAAGGAAAGTGCTCCCGAGGACACATGGGAATTATCGTCAAGCTAGTTTTCATCACGTTCATATGATTCGCGTTCGGTACTTTGATAATTTGATATGTGGGTGGATCGGTGCTTGGGTACTGCCCTTACTTGGACAAGCATCCCACTTATGATTAACCCCTATTGCAAGCATCCACAACTACAACAGAAGTATTAAGGTAAACCTAACCATAGCATGAAATATATGGATGCAAATCAGCCCCTTACGAAGCAACTCATAAACTGGGGTTTATGCTTCTGTCACTCTAGCAACCCATCATCTACTTATTACTTCCCAATGCCCCCCTCTAGGCCCAAACAATGATGAAGTGTCATGTAGTTGACGTTCACATGACACCACTAGAGGAATGACAACATACATCTCATCAAAATATCAAACGAATACCAAATTCACATGACTACTTATAGGAAGACTTCTCCCATGTCCTCAGAAACAAACGTAACTACTCACAAATCATATTCATGTTCATAATCAGAGGGGTATTAATATGCATAATGGATCTGAACATATGATCCTCCACCAAATAAACCAAGTAGCATCAACTACAAGGAGTAATCAACACTACTAGCAACCCACAGGTACCAATCTGAGGTTTTGATACAAAGATCGGATACAAGAGATGAACTAGGGTTTGAGATGAGATGGTGCTGGTGAATATGTTGATGGAGATTGCCCCCCTCCCGATGAGAGGATTGTTGGTGATGATTTCCCCCTCCCGGAGGGAAGTTTCCCAGCAGAATAGCTCCGACAGAGCCCTAGATTTGTTCCGCCTCGTGGCGGCGGAGTTTCGTACCGTGAGCTTGCTTATGATTTTCCCCCCGATGAAAGACTCCATATAGCCAAGGTGGGCATCAGAGGCCCAACAGGGGGCCCACGTGGCAGGGGGCACACCTAGGGGGTAGGGCAAGCCCTCCACCCTCGTGGACGGTGGGTGGCCCCCCTCTGGTACTTCTTTCGCCCAATATTTTTTATATATTCTGAAACATGCTCCCATGAAGTTTCAGGACTTTTGGAGATGTGCAGAATAGGTCTCTAATATTTTGCTCCTTTTCCAGCCCAGAATTCCAGCTGCCGGCATTCCCCCTCTTCATGTAAACCTTGTAAAATAAGAGAGAATTGGCATAAGTATTGTGACATAATGTGTAATAACAACCCATAATGCAATAAATATCGATATAAAAGCATGCTGCAAAATGGACGTATCAACTCCCCCAAGCTTAGACCTCGCTTGTCCTCAAGCGAAAGCCGATATCAAGAAATATATCTCCACATGTTTAGAGATAGAGGTGTCGATAAAATAAAATACGGACATGAGGGCATCATGATCATTTTTAGAACATCAACATATACATATATTGTCATATGATCTCTTATGCTAAAGTAACAATTCAATCACAATTTCAAGTATGAATCAGAAACTTCATTGAGAACCAACAAACTATAATCTCAGTCATTGAAGCAATTGCAATTTATCATAACATAGGAAAGAGTCAATATAAGAGCTTTTTAGCAAGTCCACATACTCAACCATTGAAAGGGGCGTGAATAAGAGACTACAAATTTTAATCTTTCTTGTAGATTTTAAGGCTTAGCGGATAAAAGAGTTCACTAGATATGCAACTAGGTGAATGCAACCTATATGACAAGCAAGCTCCAAGATAGATATGCTAGGCAACAAACTACTTAGCAAGCCAACAAGCATACAACAACAAAGAAAGGTGCGGGGAAGGATTAACCACAAGTGAGACGAGGACGCGGATTTTAACCCGAAGTTCACTCTTCCTTGGGGAAGAGCTAATCTCCGTTTGGAGCGGTGCCGGAGCCAAAGCTTGCAGAACGCCACCAAAGGCTCACTGTATTCTCCTTTGAGTCACCCCCAATGGATGAGCCTCAAAACACTCAGGGTTGGTCTTGAAGGCGACCACCACACCTTTACAAACTTCTCCGGAGCACATCACAAGCAAGGAAGCTTCCGGAGGAACCTCTAACCGCCTAGGAGCCCAAGCTCCAAGAGTAACAAGTCAATGGGGAAGAAATGTTGCGGGGAACATGATTTGGTTTGGTCAAGTTGTAGATCGGGTCTTGCTCTCCCAATCCCCAAAGTTTCAACAAGTTTGGGTGGAGGGATTAAGAGTATTGAGAAAAATGGGGTGTAGAAAAGGTGGAGCTCAACAAGACATTAGGTTTGGAGGTTGGAGGTGGAAGAAGGGCCTTTAAATAGTGTTCATGGGCTGGTGGGGATTTCTGCCTGTTGGACCCCGTGCGCACGGGCTAAGTCAGGCCCGTGCGCACGGGGTACTCAGAGACAAACACACCACCCCATGCGCACGGGGGTCAAAGGACCCCATGTGCACGGGGTACTCAGAGAGTTTACATAGGACCCCGTGTGCACGGGGGTCAAAAGACCCCGTGCGCACAGGGTACCTAGAGAGTTATGCAGTACCCCGTGCGCACGGGGGTCAAAAGACCCCGTGCGCACGGGGTACCCAGTAACTTTCTGTTGCAACTTTCTGAGTACCACATCACACACACTAGGTTCTTTTTAGGTGGTCGGAGTGGGAAGGGTAAGAGAGTAAGGCTCGGCAAAGGCATTCCCACACGACATTTATCCACACAAACCCCTCTTAATAGTGCGGTCTTTCCTATGACTCGAAGCAAACCAAAACTAAACCTTCGAAGCGTCGAAAGGCCACGCCTTTGTCCTTTTTGAAATGGGGGGGGGGTCGCACATATCCATCGCGGGCACTTAGAACCAATAACCTCAGATAAACTTTAGCAACTGATATTAGTTCAACTAACCACATTGTCATCACACCAAAACATAGCATAAGTGCCATTAGCACTTTCTATCTCCCCCTTTTTGATGCATTGATGACAGCGTGGTTAGAGCATGGCAAAGAGGATAAACGGATAAAAAGCCATGGAACAAATAATGATCATGATAGCTCCCCCTATATGTGCCCGAAAACCAGAATGCATCTAGTACACCCATAGGAGGTTCGACCAAGATCATTATTGTTAAGTCATGAGATTCATCAAAATAAACCTATAACGGTGCCTAGATCTCATGACACAGTGGTGAGCAAATAATGTGAGACCCAATAAGCATAAGAGGATAATGGCAAGGTTCACTAATAAAGCTAGAGACACACAACCACACAGACGGAAGGTAAATAATAGTATCTCAAGCCAATTAAAACCAACCAAAAGGGAGAAACACGAGGCATGAGATCTCAACACACCCACGAACGCACCACACACCCACGAACACACAAACACACACACACACACCACTTCTCCCCCTTTGTCATCAAGACAACAAAAAGGAGAAAAATGGCGACATGAGACCCACTAGACAAGAGGAGGAGCACTCGAGGCATCATCATCATCATCAAAATGCCACCCAACCATTGGGAAAGACCGATCAGTGGCCTCACTATCAACGTCCTCTGAACCTGGACCGACCTCCTCACCAGCAGCAACCCTTGCTGCCTTCTGCTCACGCCGAACAAGCTTCTCCTTGTTGATTTACTTGATCTGACGATGCTGAATCGACTGACACATCTTGAACATGTTGCTCAAGGTTTTGAACAGTGACTTCTTGTCTCCCTTAGCAAAGATGGCCTTAGAGCCAACAGACTTGGCCTTACCACGAGGGATCCGTGCAGTAGAGGACTTGCCTGGAGTGTAAGTAGCACGATCCTCAGGCCTAGGGTTGCATCCCTTCTTGATGGGCACATAGGGAGCAGGAGCAGCTGGGGTCCAGTTGGAGTTGCACTTGGGAACAGTAGTCTTGAAGCTGACAATGTACTTTGCTGGATAGACGGTCTCAATCAACGCCTGTATGAATGGAGCATAGATCAAAGACTTGTTCTCTTGTACACACTGATGCAGCTCGTAGTACATGAAATCCAGAACATCCACTTTCTTCTTCTGATGAAGATACACAAAGACATCAAGCATGGAGCTCCGAATGTTATGGGAATCCTCGGGCTTTGGAGTGAGGGTATACCGCAGGATATGGCGCATGGTGTCATAGAGGGGCAAGAGGTCTTTGATTGACCCAGTGACAAACGACTTCTCTTGTTTGTAAGCAAAGGCAATCTCATCCTTAGTGTGCTGCCCACTTTCCCGAACAATGCCAAACTCATCAGAAACAGTCTCTTCATCCATGAACGGGTAGGGAATGATCTCGGAGAACTTTGCCATAGGAGCTGAGCACTGATGTGTTTCGGACATCCATGTGAGGGTGCGAGCAGAATCATTGGAGAAGTACAGAGGGCAAAGAACTGCATCACTAGGTCTTCATTGTAGGGGTGGTTGAAGGTGACAAACGGAATCAGACCCAATCGTCCAAGAGGGGAGTACACACCAAGATACAGATGATCATTGTCGCGCAAACTCTCAGTGTTGATTTGCTTGTGAGGAGCAAACTTCTTTGACTTGGTCATAAGAAGTTCATGATAGATCCTTTGCTGAAACCCATTCTTGAAACGGGGATCCACTCCCATACTCGTGGCCTTAACATACGGATGGCTCTGTCTCTCAGCCCAGATCTCTGGCTTGGTCCACTTGACAAGAGGCATATTCCGGAGGTCACGCCCGCCCGGAATGGCTTGCTCCGGACTAGACTCCTCTTCCTCTTCTTCATCTTCCTCACCATGATCATCTTCTTCTATCTCATCATCTTGTGAGTCATATTCTTCCTCAGAATCATCGGAAGCCTCAACAACGGGCCGCTTTGAGGATGCACGGCAAGCACAGCCCTGACTTGACCCAGACCCCTGACCCATGCCTTCAGACGGCTGACGACGAGCAATGATGAAGTCCTTTGATCCTCCTTTTGCATGCTTGCGACAAAGCTCAGACCTCTTGTCAGCGGAGTCTGAAACACATGCAAACACCCAACAACACAAACCACGATATACAAATGAGTACAAGTGCAAGATGAATGGCAAGGAGATAGACAAAAATCTAGGCAAAAGTTCCTGGATAGTCCGTGTGCACAGGGGTTTAGACCCCATGGGCACGGGGGCCCGTGCGCACGGGGGTCAAACACCCCGTGGACACGGGGGTCTCCCAGCGACAGCCACTACCAGAATGAACTCTGGGAGTGGGTGTAGCAGAGGGACCAAAGGATCTAAGCACTAGACTTATCTACAAGCTAGTTGAGGCCAAACAAATCTAGGGAGCAAAGAAACCCTAAAGCTAGAACAGAAGATAGGAACTCAAGGAGATAGATCAAGGGGACAAGACCAACCGTAGGAGGACCCCATCTAGATGCAGATCCACGGAGGAGGAACCCCGACGAAGCCCAGAGGAGCTCCGGCGAGTGGAGGCGACGGCGGCAGCGCTGGAGGCTTCCTGGGGAGTGGAGGGGGTGAATGGATGGAAAAGAACCTGAGCCCCCCCCCCACGCCCCACCTCCTTAGGACCAGAAACTGCAGACCCCGTGCGCACGGGCTAAGTGAGCCCCGTGCGCACGGGGGCCCCGTGTGCACGGTACAGGCCCGTGCGCACGGGGTATTCAGGAACTTTGACATGAGTGGATTTTTAAATACAGGGCTGAGTGAATACTCTTACCCCTACTTCACAAAGCACTCGGTCAACATTTCTGAATACGCCGCGAGGAAAGTCCTATCACTATGGGAAGGGTATGTGTGGAACACTTGTACCAAAAGAGAAGCGAGGAGAACCAACCAAAAAAAAAGAAAAGAAACAACACAACACACAAGCGAAACAAACGCGGACACAACCCTCAAGCGAGGGCGGTGGCCGAGGCCACCATGTTTGAGTTTACTTGGTATGGCACCGCGAAGATATGAACCTTGGGCCCAAGACCAATACTCATCTTTGAAGCAGAAGTACCACCTAAAGTGGCTTATGTGAAAGATTGTGTTTGTTTTATGCACTTCTAGGATAAGATAGCTCATGAGTTGAGCTAGCTCCCCCTAGACATGTGCCTACATCTAAGCAAGTTAGTACATGAGTATGTGTGTGTGAGCAAGAGTTTCATCCGAAGTTACTAATATCCACGATATTTAGCTCATGCCTTAACTCGCGGAATCTTGCTTCGTCAAGGGGCTTGGTGAAGATGTCTGCTAGTTGATTCTCGGTGTTGACATGGAGTAACTCAATGTTTCCCTTGGCCACATGATCTCTAATGAAATGATGACGAATCTCAATATGCTTGGTCTTGCTATGTTGAACCGGATTCTCGGCGATCTTGATGGCACTTTCATTGTCACACCAAAGAGGCACTTTGTCACATTTGACACCGTAATCCATCAAAGTTTGCCTCATCCATAATAATTGGGCACAACAACTTCAGGCAGCAATGTACTCGGCTTCGGCTGTGGAGAGAGATATACAATTTTGCTTCTTTTAAGACCAACTTACCAACGATCTCCCTAGGAATTGACATGAACCGGATGTGGACTTGCCATCAACCTTGTCTCCGGCCCAATCCGAATCCGAGTAACCCATTAACTCAAATGATGATCCCTTGGGATACCAAAGGCCCAAGTTTGGGGTATGAACCAAATATCAAAGGATCCTTTTCACTTCCGAATAGTGGCTCTCCTTAGGAGCGGATTGAAATCTTGCACACATACACACACTCAACATAATATCTGGCCTAGATGCACAAAGGTAAAGCAAGGAACCGATCATAGAGCGATATACCTTTTGATCCACTTCTTTACCATTTGGATCAAGATGAAGTTGACCATTTGTGGCCATGGGTGTCTTCATTGGCTTGACATCTTGCATTTTGAATCTCTTGAGCATGTCTTGGATATAACGAGATTGATTGATGAAGGTTCCGCCTGTCAATTGCTTCACTTGAAAACCGAGAAAGAACTTCAACTCTCCCATCATGCTCATCGCAAATTCCTTAGTCATAAGATTCTCAAACTCAACGTTAATAGCATGGTTAGTTGACCCAAAGATAATATCATCAACATATATTTGGCAGACAAACAACTCTCCTTTTACCCTCTTCGTAAAGAGAGTGGAATCTATTACCCCAATCTGGAACCCCTTCTCGCTTAGGAACGTCATAAGGTGATCATACCAAGCACGAGGTTCATGTTTGAGTCCATAGAGTGCCTTATGGAGTTCATAAACGTGAGAGGGATGATCGGGGTCTTTAAAACCGGGAGGTTTCTTGACATACACCAACTCCTTAAGAGGACCATTAAGAAATGCGCTCTTAACATCCATTTGATATAATTTGAAATCATGATGAGAGGCATAAGCAAGCAAGATGTGAATGGATTCGAGACGGGCAACGGGGGCAAAAGTTTCACCAAAGTCCAAACCTTCAACTTGGGTGAAACCTTGTGCCACTAACCTTGCCTTGTTCCTTATTACTTGTCCATATTCATCTTGTTTGTTCTTGAAAATCCACTTTGTTCCAATGACATTATGAAATTCCTTGGGTCTTTCTACAAGGGTCCACACTTTGTTGCGTGTGAAGTTGTTGAGTTCTTCATGCATGGCATCTATCCAATCCGGATCATCAAGTGCATCTTCCACCTTAAGGGGTTCAACACAAGAGACAAACGAGTGATGTTCACAAAAGTTTGCCAAACATCTACGAGTAGTTACCCCCTTTTTGATGCTTCCGTAGATGTTCTCGGTGAGGTGTTGAAGATGTTTCAGCTTGGCGACCACTTTTTGCTCTTTGCGGTCAAGCTCTTCTTCACTGGGTTTTGGACTTGATGAAGAAGCTTGCCCTTCAGATTGCTTTAGCCTTGGAGACACTCTTCTCTTTGCAACCACAGGTTCTTGCTCAGTAGGAAGTGATGACGATGAAGACACTTGTGGTTGGGGTTGATCTTGATCTTGATCATGACTTTGAGCTTGATCTTGAGTCTCAACGATTGAATATTCATTATACGGAAGAGTTTGCTCTTGATCTTGCTTAGGAATATGAGGGTCTTAATGTTGTTCTTGGATAGGTTCATTATTTCCCGAAGCATCTTGTGCAAGTGGTGTCGGTGATGACTTCCCTTGTGGAAAATTCTCAAGAGGGGCTCTTACTCCTTCTTCTTCTACTTGGACATGAGGTGTTTCTTGTGGAAGAATGTGGCCTATCCCCATTGTCCTTATAGCTTGTGAAGGAGCCTCATCACCTACAACACTAGGAACGATTTGCTCCATACAAGAGCCGTTATCTTCATCAAACTCCACATTTACCGTTTCCTCAATGCATCCGGTGGATTTATTGAGAACTCGGTAAGCATGAGAGTTTGATGCATATCCAACAAATATGCCCTCATAAGTTCTAGACTAAAATTTAGCTAACCAGGATTTTTTGTTTAAAATGAAACACTTACAACTGAATACCCAAAAGTATTTGACGTTGGGCTTTCTCCCGATTAGGAGCTCATAAGGGGTCTTGTTCTTGAGCTTGCGAAGATAAAGCCGGTTTGAAGCATGGCATGCGGTGTTGATGGCTTCTCCCCAAAGCTTGTATGGTGATTTGTACTCATCAAGCATGGTCCTCACCATCTCAATAAGAGTCCGATTCTTCCTCTCCGCAACACCATTTTTTTGGGGAGTATATGGTGCGGCATATTGGTGCTTTATCCCCTCTTCACTCAAGAATTCATCCATTGTATAGATTTTGAACTCGGTGCCATTGTCACTTCGGATTGCCTTGATCTCACAGTTATGTTGACGTTGAGCTTATTTGGCAAAGTTGATGAAGTTTCTTGAGTTTCATCTTTAGTCTTGAGAAAGAACACCCAAGAATATCTTGTGAAGTCATCAACAATGACAAGGCAATATCTCTTTCCTCCCAAACTATCATATGTTGGAGGCCCAAATAGATCCAAATGGATGAGCTCGAGGGGCCTCAAGGTGGTGATGATAGTCTTTACTTTATGAGCTTTTCCATGAAGCTTTCCGGCAATGCAAGAACTACAAAGACGATCTTTGGCAAAAGACACATTGGTTAGTCCAAGAATGTGCTCCCCCTTTAAGAGAGCTTGTAAATTTCTCATGCCCACGTGGGCTAGCCTACGGTGCCATAGCCACCCCACGTCGGCCTTGGCCATTAGGCATGTTGCAAGATGAGTTTTCTCTTTCGAGAAATCAACCACATAAAGGTTGTCTTCAACATGCCCAACGAAGACCACTTTGAGATTGCTTCTCTTAAAGACAGTCACATGGAATTCACCAAAATGTGAATAATAACCGGCACGAGCCAATTGAATAGTAGAAAGTAAGTTGTAGTGAAGGGATTGGACAAGCATGACATTTGAAAGAGATGAATCATTGGAGATTACCACCTTGCCCAAACCCAATACCTTGCCCTTGCTATTGTCACCGAAGGAGATGTTCGAAGAGGCCTTGAGTGAATCAACAAACTCTACAAGCATCTCCCTTTCTCCGATCATATGATTGGTGCATCCACTGTCGATCACCCATTGAGTTCCACCGGAGACATAGTCCTACAATAATCAAGCTTTGGTTATAGGTACCCATTTTGCAATGGGTCCTGGTGAGTTAGCAACGAGGGTCTTGGGAACCCAAATAGTCCAAGCATAATCATCATAGTTAGTTCCAACAAATTTTGCAAAGGTATAGCCATCATCTCCTCTCATTAGAACATATGATGGATTGTTCTTGCCGGAAAAATTCTTGGGAATGGCCTTGTCCCTAATGACCTTTCCATTCCCAACACCCTTCATTTCCTTCTCCTTCTCCTTGTGCTCTTCTTGCACAAACACTACCTTTTGGGGAGGGGAAGGAGTCGGACCGATCTTCTTGTTGCTCTTCTTCTTCTTTTTCTTACCACTGTTAGATGCGGGATTAAACCCAACTCCCTCCTTGGCAACACACTCCTTTTGGTTTCTCAAGAGATCGTTTAGGTTTTTCTCCCCTTGGATGCATGATACAAGCCCTTTCTCAATTTGAGCTTTCAACTTCTTATTTTCCTCTTGAAGGGAGGTGCAATCATGAGCAAAGTTAGCCGTACAAGCATCATCATTTAAATCTATATGAGGTACGGAAGTGAGAGCCTTAATGGTCGTAGCTTTTAGTTGAGCATAAGACTCGGTGAGGGCAATGAGGTCACCTTTGACAACCTTGGAACTAATCACAAGGAACTCATGCTCCTCAACAAGTCGTGTATGGTCAACTAGAAGCTTTTCAACTCTAACGTTAAGAGCATCTTTATTCTCAAGAGCAAGTTGCAAAGCATCATTGGTTTTAACAAAGTCAATTTGATGAGCAAATAAGGCTTCCTCAAGTGATTCTCTCATGACACTCTCTTCATTAAGTTCGTGCTCGAGGAGATCAACTCTCTCTTTTTCCTCTATAAGGAGGTTCTCAACGTTCTCAATGAAGTCATCGCGTTCGGCAAGTGACTTAAGGAGATTGACAAAACGAGCACGAGCTTCACCATGAAGAGTTTTCATGAAAGCCATTAAGGATTCCTCATCATTATCCACACCCTCCTCACACTCATCCTCCACTATCTCACATGAGACATTGGGAGTGTAGGTGTCGGGTTTCTTGGGTTTTGACTTTGTTTTTACCTCTTTGGCCATGAGGCACTGATGAGTGAATGGCTTGTCCTCGTTTGGAGAGTCGAAGAGGCCGGTGGTGGAGGAGGAGGTAGTGGCATGCATGGCAAAGGCGGCCGTGCCTACTTGATCATCATCACCGTCATCTTCATCTCCAGACATGTATTCTTCATGAACAAGAGCCTTGTCATCCTTCCTCTTTGCAAACTTGGTGAACTTCTTCTTCTTAAGCACAAGCTTCTCGGACTTGTCTTCACGTCTCTCGTATGGACAATCATGAACAAAGTGTCTTGGGCTATCACAATTGTAGCATTTCCTTCGTCCAAACGATCTTCCTTGAAGATTTCTTCCTTTGTTTGCCATGGTCCTGGAGTACTTCTTGACTAAGAGAGCCAAGTCTTCTGCAAAATCATTTGCTGGGCACGAGGTATCATTATCCTCCTCACATATCTCTTCACTCACTTCTTCCTCCCTTGAGGATTGGCTCATCACTTTCTTGGCCTTCAAGGCAAGATTGGAGTTCTTGGTTGCTTGAGCTATTGCAAATGTTTTCTTGGACTTGGTTTCCAAAAGAACATGGGTAGAGAAGGTGGAAACAACTTGAGCCGAAGTCAACTTGTGATAGTTCGGACGTTGATGAACCATCATGACCATGGTATGTTCCGTGAGAACCATAGCATCTATGAACCTGTCCTTCATGAAATCATCATTTGCCCACGTGCACCCAAAGGTTCTCAAGTTGAGCACAAGGGACTTCAACCTTCGGTAAACCTCTTCTGTGGACTCACCCTCATTCCTCACAAAGAGATTGACTTCTTGTTTGAGCAAGGCCAACCGAGATCTTCGAATTGCTTCATCTCCTTCAAGAGCCTCCTCAAGGCAATCCCAAATTTCCTTTGCGGTTTTGAGAAGATCAATGGAATCACTATAGTCTTCAGTCACAGCGTTGTGAAGCACGTTGTGCGCGGTAGCATTGAGTTGATCGTCAACTGCTTCCCTTGGAGTGAGATTCATTGGGTCCTTGGGGTTGAATCCATTGACCACAATCCACCACAATTGAGTTGAAGCACTACGCATGTGAGACTCCATATCTAGCTTCCACTTAGAAAATGCATTAGCTTTCAAAGGGGGCGGAGGCCCAACAGGATTAATGAGGGGATGTTGCAAGGGTTGAGGAGAGTAAAAGGGTTCCACGGCATTGTACTGGGGAACTTGAGTACGAGCCGGAGAAGCAAGAGGTTCCCTCGAGTCATCCGCATCATGAACCTCATTTGGATTAAACGAGTTTGATGCAGACGTTGATGGCTTTAAGCGAGCATCAATTTCCTCCTTGACCGAGGCCCGAACCTCTTTCAACATAGAGACTTTGAGGTCCGCAAACATTGAAAGAAGATCGGTCGCGGTCAAGGGGACATTCAGGTTAGTAGGAGCGGCGGGAGCAACGACAGGAGCACCAAGTGTCTCGGTCGTGACGGGGGGTTAGTTTTGACCATCCCCTGCAATGGGTAGGCCACCTCCCTCATTCCCTAGATCGACCATATCCCCTAAGGTTGTAAAACCTTATATTAGAGCATGAGGCTCTGATGCCAATTGAAAGGATCAATACAGTCGACTAGAGGGGGGGGTGAATAGGAGACTACAAATTTTAATCTTTCTTGTAGATTTTAAGGCTTAGAGGATAAAAGAGTTCACTAGATATGCAACTAGGTGAATGCAACCTATATTACAAGCAAGCTCCAAGATAGATATGCTAGGCAACAAACTACTTAGCAAGCCAACAAGCATACAACAACAAAGAAAGGTGCGGGAAAGGATTAACCACAAGTGAGACGAGGACACGGATTTTGACCCGAAGTTCACTCTTCCTTGGGGAAGAGCTAATCTCCGTTTGGAGCGGTGCCGGAGCCAAAGCTTGCGGAACGCCACCAAAGGCTCACCGTATTCTCCTTCGAGTCACCCCCAACGGATGAGCCTCGAAACACTCGGGGTTGGTCTTGAAGGCGACCACCACACCTTTACAAACTTCTCCGGAGCACACCACAAGCAAGGAAGCTTCCGGAGGAACCTCTAACCGCCTAGGAGCCCAAGCTCCAAGAGTAACAAGTCAATGGGGAAGAAATGTTGTGGGGAACGTGATTTGGTTTGGTCAAGTTGTAGATCGGGTCTTGCTCTCCCAATCCCCAAAGTTTCAACAAGTTTGGGTGGAGGGATTGAGAGTATTGAGCAAAATGGGGTGTAGCAAAGGTGGAGCTCAACAAGACATTAGGGTTGGAGGTGGAAGAAGGGCCTTTAAATAGTGTTCATGGGCTGGTGGGGATTTCTGCCCGTTGGACCCCGTGCGCATGGGCTAAGTCAGCCCCGTGCGCACGGGGTACTCAGAGACAAACACACCACCTCGTGCGCACGGAGGTCAAAAGACCCCATGCGCACGGGGAACTCATAGAGTTTACATAGGACCTCATGCGCACGGGGGTCAAAAGACCCCGTGCCACGGGGTACCTAGAGAGTTACGCAGTACCCCGTGCGCACGGGGGTCAAAAGACCCCGTGCGCACGGGGTACCCAGTAACTTTCTGTTGCAACTTTCTGAGTACCACAGCACACACACTAGGTTCTTTTTAGGTGGTCGGAGTGGGAAGGGTAAGAGAGTAAGGCTCGGCAAAGGCA
>NC_057803.1:454095644-454134051 GCF_018294505.1 Triticum aestivum
TAGAACCAATAACATGAGATAAACTTTAGCAACCGATATTAGTTCAACTAACCACATTGTCATCACACCAAAACATAGCATAAGTGCCATTAGCACTTTCAACCATCATTTAGTCTTTCACAATTGCTAACACTCACGCAATATTTATGGGTATGAAGTTTAATCGGACACAGAGAAACATAGGGGCTTATAGTTTTGCCTCCCAACCTTTTAACTCAAGGGTAATGTCATCAATAATAGTTCATGAAAACTCACATCCAATTAGCTATATATATCTGGATCTTTCCAACACATTGTGCTTGCCAAAGGATAAAATGTAAAAAGGAAAGGTGAAGATCACCATGACTCTTTGCATTAAGTATAGGACAAGAATAAAAGGTAGGCCCTTCATAGAGGGAAGCAAAGGTTGTCATGTGCTTTTATGGTGGGATGCACAAAATCTTAATGCGAAAGAACGTCACTTTATATTGCCACTTGTGATATGGACCTTTATTATGCAGTCCGTCACTTTTATTTCTTCCACATCACAAGATTGTATAAAGCTTATTTTATCCACACTAATAAGTCATACATATTTAGAGAGCAATTTTTATTGCTTGCAATGATGACAACTTACTTGAAGGATCTTACTCAATCCATAGGTAGATATGGTGGAATCTCATGGCAAAACTGGGTTTAAGGATATTTGGAAGCACAAGTAGTATCTCTACTTGGTGCAAAGAATTTGGCTAGCATGAGAGGGAAAGGCAAGCTCAACATTTTGGATGATCCAAGACAATATAATTTATTTCCGATGCAAGAAAACATAACCCATTACGTTGTCTTCCTTGTCCAACCTCAACTCTTTAGCATGGCATATTTTAATGAGTGCTCACAATCATAAAAGATGTCCAAGATAGTATATGTATATGTGAAAACCTCTCTTTCTTTATTACGTCCTATTAATTGCAATGATGACCAAAACTATGCTTGTCAACTCTCAACAACTTTTATTCATCATACTCTTTATATGTGAAGTCATTACTCTCCATAAGATCCATATGATCTCTTTATTTCTTTTTATTCTTTTTCTTTTATTTTATTCCCTCAAGATCATAGTAAGATAATCAAGCCCTTGACTCAACACTAATATTTATTATATTTAGCTCACTAACTCGATTACATAGAAGGATCATAAAGCAAAACTCAAAACTAGATCATACTAAAACTTTATTCTACTAGATCAAGATATAACCAAAAGGACCGGACTAAGAAAAATGGTAAAGATAAAAGTGATGGTGATACGATACCGGGGCACTCCCCCAATCTTGGAAGTTGCCAAGGGGAGTGCCCATACCCATGTGTTTATGTCTCCTTCCTCGGAGGTGGTGATGATGGAGTTGTTGATGATGTGTGCTTCTTATTTAATTTGCGCTTGAGGATAGAATTTTGCTCCCTTAGGTCCTTGATCTCCCGCTCAAGGCTTAATACCTTTTTGCATAGTTATTGTTTGTTCTCCTGCAAGAGGCGAAAAGGGATAAACTCGATCTTAGGTTTCTTTGCTCCGTCGGGGAGGCTTGACTTTTTGAACTCCACATGCATGTCCCCAGGTTGAGGTAGTGGGACTTCATCTTCATCTGAGCTCGTCTCCTCCTTTCCCCTAGGCTCATAGTCTTCTTCTTCCTCCTGGTCCAACCACAATGCTCAAAGTCCCCATAGGCCTTATGATCTGCAAGGTAATCAGCCACATAACTTTCTCCCTCCGAATCTTGAGATGACATATTGCTCTAATTTGCAGCAGAAACAGCTCGAAACAAAAACAGAGGATATTTGCGTTGTATGGTTGTCAAAACCTTCGGGAGATTATATAATGAATTTTTACCGACCAAAAGATGTATCGTGCAAGAAAACGGAGTCCGGAGAGCACACGAGGTGCCCACGAGGCAGGGGGGCGCGCCCTCCACCCTCGTGGAAGCCTCGTGTCCTTCCCGGACTACTTCTTATTTTCCTATTTTCTTAAATATTCCAAAACAGAGAAAAATTGCCATTAGAACTGTTTTGGAGTCGGTTTACTTACCGTACCACGTACCTATTCCTTTTCTGAGTCTGAAACGTTCCGAAAAGTGTCCCTTATGTATTCCTCCGGGGTTACGGTCTCAATAACATTCATTTCAACATTTATGGGATTACCTGAGATATAATGTTTGATTCTTTAACCGTTCACCACCCTCGGATTTGTGCCTTCGAAGTTGTTGATTTTTATGGCACCGGAATGATAGAACTCCTCGATGACGTAAGGACCTTCCCATTTAGAGAGGAGTTTGCCTGCAAAAAATCTTAAATGAGAGTTGTATAACAATACATAATCACCTACATTAAACTCACGTTTTTGTATCCTTTTGTCATGCCATATTTTAACTTTTTCTTTAAACAGTTTGGCATTCTCATAAGCCTGGGTTCTCCATTCATCAAGTGAGCTAATGTCAAAAAGCCTCTTATTACCGGCAAGTTTGAAATCATAATTGAGCTCTTTAATGGCTCAATATGCCTTATGTTCTAGTTCAAGAGGTAAGTGACATGCTTTTCCATAAACCATCTTATACGGAGACATACCCATAGGATTTTTATATGCAGTCCTATATGCCCATAATGCATCATCAAGTTTCTTGGACCAATTCTTTCTAGATCTATTAACAATCTTTTGCAAAATTAATTTAAGCTCTCAATTACTCATTCCACTTGACCACTAGACTGTGGATGATATGGAGATGCAATTATATGATTAACATCATACTTAGCAAGCATTTTACGAAACGCACCATGAACACAATGTGAACCACCATCAGTCATAAGATATCTAGGGACTCCAAACCTCGGAAAAATAACTTCTTTAAGCATCTTAATAGAGGTGTTATGATCAGCACTACTAGTTGGAATAGCTTCTACCCACTTAGTAACGTAATCAACATCAACTAAAATATGAGTATACCCATTAGAGGAAGGAAACGGTCCCATATAATCAAAGCCCCAAACATCAAATGGTTCTATAACGAGTGAATAATTTGTAGGCATTTCTTGATGTCTACTAATATTACCAATTCTTTGACATTCATCACAAGACAAAACAAACTTACAGGCATCCTTGAAGAGAGTAGGCCAATAAAAACTAGATTGCAATGCCTTATGTGCAGTTCTATCTCTAGCATGGTGTCCTCCATAAGCCTCGGAGTGATAGTTGCGTAGGATCTGTTCTGGTTCATGCTCAGGTACGCAACGTCTAATAACACCATCTACTCCTTCTTTATAAAGATGCGGGTCATCCCAGAAGTAATGTCTTAAATCATAGAAAAACTTTTTCTTTTGCTGGTATGTGAAACTAGGTGGCATAAACTTAGCAACTATATAATTAGCATAATCAGCATACCATGGAGCAGTACTAGAAGCATTTATGAAAGCTAGTTGTTCATCAGGAAAGCTATCATCAATAGGTAATGGGTCATCAAGAACATTCTCTAACCTAGATAAGTTGTCTGCAACAGGGTTCTCAGCTCCCTTTCTATCAATAATATGCAAATCAAATTCTTGTAGCAAGAGAACCCATCTAATAAGTCTAGGTTTAGCATCTTTCTTTTCCATAAGATATTTAATAGCAACATGATCAGTGTGAACAGTTACTTTAGAATCAACAATATAAGGTCTGAACTTATCACAAGCAAATACAACTGCTAAAAATTATTTATCAGTAGCAGCATAATTTCTTTGAGCACTCTCTAGAGTTTTACTAGCATATTGGATAACATTTAATTTCTTATCAACTCTTTGTCCTAGAATAGCCCTACAGCCTAATCACTAGCATCACACATGATTTCAAATGGTAAATTCCAATCAGGAGGCTGAACAATAGGTGCAGAAATCAAAGCTATCTTAAGTATTTCAAATGCTTCTACACAATCATCATCAAAGACAAAAGGAACGTCTTTTTGTAAAAGATTAGTCAGGGGCCGAGAAATTTTAGAGAAGTCCTTAATGAACCTCCTATAAAAACCGGCATGACCAAGGAAACTTCTTATACCTTTAACGTCCTTAGGACACGACATCTTTTCAATAGCATCAACTTTAGCTTTATCAACTTCAATACCTCTTTCAGAAATTTTATGCCCCAAGACAATACCTTCATTAACCATAAAGTGGCACTTCTCCCAATTCAAGACAAGATTAGTTTCTTCACATCTCTGCAAAACTCGATCAAGGTTGCTTAAGCAATCATCAAAAGAAGTTCCATATACGGAGAAATCATCCATGAAAACCTCAACAATCTTTTCACAAAAGTCAGAGAATATACCAGTCATACATCTTTGAAAGGTAGCAGGTGCATTTCATAAACCAAAAGGCATACGTCTATAAGCAAAGGTACCGAAAGGGAAAGTAAAAGTTGTCTTTTCTTAATCCTCTTTTGACACAGGTATTTGAGAGAAACCAGAATAACCATCTAGAAAGCAAAAATGTGTATGTTTGGATAGTATTTCTAGCATTTGATCGATAAAAGTTAGAGGGTAATGATCTTTTCTAGTAGCTTTATTCAATTTGCAAAAATCAATTACCATTCTATAACCTGTAACAATTCTTTGTAGAATCAATTCATTCTTATCATTAGGAACAAAAGCAATACCTCCCTTCTTAGGGACACAATGAACATGACTTACCCATTTACTACCAGCAATAGGATAAATTATACCTGCCTCCAGAAGCTTTAGTATTTCTTTTCTTACCACTTCTTTCATCTTGGATTTAACCGTCATTGGTGATCAACAACTGGTTTAGCGTCTTTCTCCAACTTTATTTTGTGTTGGCATAGAGTGGGACTAATGCCCTTAAGATCATCAAGAGTATATCCAATAGCAGCACGGTGCTTCTTCGGAGTTTTCAATAATTTCTTTTCTTCATGCTCTGAAAGGTTAGCACTAATAATAACAGGATATATCTCTTTCTCATCAAGATAAGCATATTTAAGAGTATCAGGTAAAGGTTTAAGCTCAAACACGGGATCACCCTTAGGTGGAGGAGGATCCCCTAGCATTTCATCAGGCAAGTTGTGTTTCAAAATAGGTCCCTGTTTAAAGAATACTTCTTCTATTTCCCTTCTTTCATTCATAAACATATCATTTTCATGGTCTAGCAAATAATGTTCTAAAGGATCACTAGGAGGCACGGCAATAGAAGCAAGACAAATAATTTCATCTTTACTAGGAAATTCTTTATCATGGGGTTGTCTATGAAATTTAGCAAAATTAAATTCATGAGACATATCCCCTAAACCAACAGAAACAATATCCTTATTGCAGTCTATCTTGTCATTAATAGTATTTAAGAAGGGTCTACCAAATATAATGGGACAAAAGTTATCTTGTGGGGAACTAAGAACAAGAAAATCAGCAGGATATTTAACTTTCCCACACAAAACTTCAACATCTCTAACAATCCCAACGGGTGAAATAGTGTCTCTATTGGCAAGTTTAATAGCAACATCAATTTCCTCTATCTCAGCAGGTGCAATATCATGCATAATTTATTTATATAGGGAATGAGGTATTGCACTTGCACTAGCACCCATATCACATAAGCCATGATAGCAATGATCTCCTATTTTAACAGAAATAACAGGCATGCCTACAACAGGTCTATGTTTATTTTTAGTATTGGGTCTAGCAATTCTAGCTGCTTCATCACAAAAATAAATAACATGCCCATCAATATTATCAGCCAAGAGATCTTTAACCATAGCAACACTAGGTTCAACTTTAATTTTCTCAGAGGGAGTAGGTGTTCTAGTGTTACTCTTACGAACCACAGTTGAAGCTTTAGCATGATCCTTTATTCTAATAGGGAAAGGTGGTTTCTCAATATAAGCAGTAGGAACAACATGATCATTATAAGTGATAGTCTTTTCTTCAACTTTAATAGGTGAAAATACTTTTACTTCAATGGGAGGATTATATTTAAACCACTTCTCCTTAGGGATATCAACATGAGTAGCAAAGGATTCACAGAAAGAAGCTACTATCTCAAAGTCAAGTCCATATTTAGTGCTAAATTCACGGAAAGCATCGGTATCCATAAAAGATTTAACACAATCAAACTTAGGTGTTATACCTGACTCCTTACCTTCGTCGAGATCCCAATCTTCAGAGTTGAATTTAATTCTCTCCAATAAATCTCATTTGAATTCAATAGTCTTCATCATAAAAGAACCAATACAAGAAGTATCGAGCATGGTATGATTATCGAGAGAAAGCCGGTCATAATTTTTTTGAATAATCATTTATTTTGAGAGCTCATGATTGGGGAATGAATATAACATTTACTTAAGCCTCCCCCAAGCTTGAGCGATGCTTTCTCCTTCGCGAGGACAAAAATTATATATATAATTACGATCACGATGAACAAGATGCATAGGATAAAACTTCTGATGAAATTCCAATTTCAATCGGTTGTAGTTCCATGATCTCATATTATCACATAGCCTAAACCATGTCAATGCCTCTCCCTTCAAATATAAAGGGAAGACATTCTTCTTGATAACATCCTCGGGCATACCTGCAAGCTTAAATAATACACAAACTTCATCCACATAGATTAGGTGCAAATTGGGATGTAATGTTCCATCTCCTGTAAAAGGATTAGCTAGCAGTTTCTCTATCATACCCGAAGGAATTTCAAAGTAAACATTTTCAATAGGTTCAGTAGGTTGAGGAGCAACTCTTTGCTCTACTGGTCGGGGTGAAGATACCCCGAACAAGCCCCTCAAAGGATTATGTTCCATAGTAACAAGTGACAGTAAATTTCAGCACACTATATAAAATTTTCCTTACCAAATTCCACCTACCAAAGGCGCTTCACTCCCCGGCAATGGTGCCAGAAAAGAGTCTTCATGACCCAAAAGTGTAGGGGATCTATCATAGCCTTTTCGATAAGTAAGAGTGTCGAACCCAACGAGGAGCAGAAGAAAATGATAAGCGGTTTTCAGCAAGGTATTTTCTGCAAACACTGAAATTATCGATAACAGATAGTTTTGTAATAAGGTAATTTGTAACGAGTAACAAGTAATGCAAGTAAATAAGGTGTAGCAAGATGGCCCAATCCTTTTTATAGCAAAGGACAAGCCTGGACCAACTCTTATATAAAGGAAAGTGCTCCCAAGGACACATGGGAATTATCGTCAAGCTAGTTTTCATCACGTTCATATGATTCGCGTTCGGTACTTTAATAATTTGATATGTGGGTGGACCGGTGCTTGGGTACTGCCCTTACTTGGACAAGCATCCCACTAATGATTAACCCCTATTGCAAGCATCCGCAACTACAACAGAAGTATTAAGGTAAACCTAACCATAGCATGAAACATATGGATCCAAATCAGCCCCTTACGAAGCATTTCATAAACTAGGGTTTAAGCTTCTGTCACTCTAGCAACCCATCATATACTTATTACTTCCCAGTGCCTCCCTCTAGGCCCAAACAATGGTGAAGTGTCATGTAGTCGATGTTCACATGAGACCACTAGAGAAATGACAACATACATCTCATCAAAATATCAAACGAATACCAAATTCACATGACTACTAATAGCAAGACTTCTCACATGTCCTCAGGAACAAACGTAACTACTCATGAATCATATTCATGTTCATAATCAGAGGGGTATTAATATGCATAATGGATCTTAACATATGATCTTCCACCAAATAAACCAATTAGCATCAACTACAAGAAGTAATCAACACTACTAGCAACCCACAGGTACTAATCTGAGGTTTTGATACAAAGATTGGATACAAGAGATGAACTAGGGTTTGAGATGAGATGGTGTTGGTGAATATGTTGATGGGGATTGACCCCCTCCCGATGAGAGGATCGTTGGTGATGATTTCCCCCTCCCGGAGGGAAGTTTCCCCGGTAGAATAGCTCTGCCGGAGCCCTAGATTGGTTCCGCCAAGGTTCCGCCTCGTGGCGGCGGAGTTTCTTCCCATGAGCTTGCTTATGATTTTTACCCCAAGGAAAGACTCCATATAGCGAAAGATGGGCATCAGAGGGCCACCAGGGGGGCCACGAGGCAGGGGGCGCGCCTATGGGGGTAGGGCGCGCCCCCACCCTCGTGGACAGTGGGTGTCCCCCCTCTGGTACTTCTTTTGCCCAATATTTTTTATATATTCTAAAACATGCTCCCGTGAAGTTTCAGGACTTTTGAAGATGTGCAGAATAGGTCTCTAATATTTGCTCCTTTTCCTGCCCAGAATTCCAGCTACTGGCATTCCCCCTCTTCATGTAAACCTTGTAAAATAAGAGAGAATATGCATAAGTATTGTGACATAATGTGTAATAATAGCCCATAATGAAATAAATATCGATATAAAAGCATGATGCAAAATGGACGTATCAAGCCGCCGCCAAGCCCTGTTCTTCCTCGGGAGGGCAGATCTGGAGTCCGTTTGGGGCTCCGGAGAGGGGGGTCTTCGTTCTTCGTCATCACCAACCCTTCTCCATCGCCAATTCCATGATGCTCCCAACCGAGAGTGAGTAATTCCTTCATAGGCTCGCTGGTAGGTGAGGAGTTGGATGAGATTCATCGTGTAATCGAGTTAGTTTATTAGGGTCTGATCCCTAGTATCCACTATGTTCTTAGATTGATGTTGCTATGACTTTGCCATGCTTAATGCTTGTCACTTTGGGACCGGGTGCCATGATTTCAGATCTGAACTGTTTATGTTATCATCATTATATCCATGTTCTAGATCTGATCTTGCAAGTTATAGTCACCTACTACGTGTTATGATCTGGTAACCCCGGAGTGACAATAACTGGGACTTCTTCCGGTGATTACCGTAGCTTGAGGAGTTCATGTATTCACTATGTGTTAATGCTTTGTTCTGGTTCTCTATTAAAAGGAGGCCTTAATACCCCTTAGTTTCCAATATGGACCCCGCTACCACGGGAGGGTAGGACAAAAGATGTCATGCAAGTTCTTTCAATAAAGCACGTATGACTATTTACGGAATACATGCTTACATTATATTGATGAACTGAAGATAGTAACGAATAGCCCTAGGTTATAACTGTCACATGATGAATATCATCCAACAAGTCACCGGTCCAATGCCTACGAACTTTTCCATATTGTTTCTGCTAAGTTACTACTGCTATCATCATTGTTACACTTGCTACAAAATTACTGCTATCACTATTAATGTTACTATTGCTGTTGTCACTACTATCAAAACTATCATATTACTGTGTACTAATTACTTGTTGCAGATAATTAATCTCCAGGTGTGGTTGAATTGACAACTCAGCTGCTAATACCTTCAAATATTCTTTGGCTCCTCTTGTGTCGAATCTATAAATTTGGGTTGAATACTCTACCCTCGAAAACTGTTGCGATCCCCTATACTTGTGGTTTATCACCCCTCCCCATGTATATATAGGTGGGAGGGGAAGGAGAGCTGCCTTGGGCACCCCAAGTAGGAGGAATCCTACTTGGGGCCCTATTCCAATTCGCCCCCCTACCATATTTACCGGGAGGGAAAAGGAAGAGGGGGGAGAGGAAAGTAAGGGGGATGCCGACTTTCCCCCTTTCCTTCTCCCACTTGGCCATCGACCTAGGAGGGGTGCGCCAGCCCCTTGTGGGCTGGTGTGCTCCTTCCCCTTTGTCCCATGTGGCCCATTAACCCCCCGGGGGTTCCAGAAACCCCTCCGGTAGTCCGATATGTACCCGGTAACCCCCGAAACACTTTTGGTGTCCGAATACTATCATCCTATATATCAATCTTTACCTCTCGACCATTTCGAGACTCCTCATCATTTCTGTGATCTCATCTGGGCCTCCGAATAACATTTGGTCACCAAATCACATAATTCATATAATACAAAATCGTCATCGAACGTTAAGCGTGCGGACCCTACGGGTTCGAGAACTATGTAGACATGACCGAGACACCTCTCCGATCAATAACCAATAGTGGAACCTGTATGCTCATATTGGTTCCTACATATTCTATGAAGATCTTTACCGGTCAAACCGTAATGACAACATACGTTATTCCCTTTGTCATCGGTATGTTACTTGCCCGAGATTCGATTGTCGGTATCTTCATACCTAGTTCAATCTCGTCACTGGAAAGTCTCTTTACTCATTACGTAATACATCATCCCACAAATAACTCATTAGTCACATTGCTCGCAAGGCTTATTATGATGTGCATTACCGAGAGGGCCTAGAGATACCTCTCCGATACTTGGAGTGACAAATTCTAATCTCAATCTATGCCAACCCAACAAACACCTTCGGAGATACATGTAGAGCATCTTTATAATCACCCAGTTACGTTGTGATGTTTGATAGCACACAAGGGATTCCTCCGGTATCCGGGAGTTGCACACATGAAGAAAGTAGTAGCAATAAAACTGAACGATCAATATGCTAAGCTAATGGATGGGTCTTGTCCATCACATCATTCTCCTAATTATGTGATCCCGTTATTAAAGGACAACTCATGTCCATGGTTAGGAAACTTAACCATCTTCGATTAACGAGCTAGTCTAGTAGAGGCTTACTAGGTACACAGTGTTTTGTCTATGTATCCACACATGTATCCAGTTTCTGGTTAATACACTTCTATCATGAATAATAAACATTTATCTTGGTATAAGGAAATATAAAATAAGAACTTTATTATTGCCTCTAGGGCATATTTCTTCAGTCTCCCATTTGCACTAGAGTCAATAATCTAGTTCACATCGCCATGTGATTTAACACCAATAGTTCACATGTTTATGTGATTAACACCCATAGTTCACATCGCCATGTAACCAACACCCAAAGTGTTTAAGGTGTGATCATGTTTTGCTTGTGAGAGAAGTTTAGTCAACGGGTCTGCCACATTCAAATCCGTATGTATGTTGCAAATTTCTATGTCTACAATGGTCTGCATGGAGCTAATTGCTCCCACTTTCAATACGTATCTAGATTGAGACTTAGAGTCATCTAGATCAGTGCCAAAGCTTGCATCGACGTAACTTTTTACGACGGACTCTTTATCACCTCCATAATCGAGAAGCATTTCCTTAGTAGTCTTTAAGGCAACTAAGGATAATTTTGACCGCTGTCCAATGATCTAGTCCTAGATCATTATTGTACCCCCTTGCCAAACTCATGGCAAGGTACCCAGCATGGCATACTTTATAGAACCTATGGCTGAGGCATAGGGAATGACTTTCATTCTCTCTTTATCTTCTGTCGTGGTCGGGTTTTGAGTCTTTACTCAACTTCACACCTTACAATACAGGCAAGAACTCCTTCTTCACACCTTACAATACAACCCAATATGTAAGAAGCTTCACCAAGGTCTTTCATTGAAAAATTCTTATTCAAATTTCCTTTTATGCTATCCAGAAATTCTACATCATTTCCAATCAACAATATGTCATCCACATATAATATCAGAAATGCTACAGAGCTCCCACTCACTTTCTTGTAAATACAGGCTTCACCATAAGTCTATATAAAACCATATGCTTTGATCACCTTATCAAAGCGTATATTCCAAGTCCGAGATGCTTGCACCAGTTCACAGATGGATCACTGGAGTTTGCACACTTTGTTAGCACCTTTAGGATCGAAAAAACCTTTTGGTTGCATCATATACAACTCTTCTTTAAGAAATTCATTAAGGAATGCAGTTTTGACATCTGTTTGTCATATTTCATAAAATGTGGCAATTGCTAACATGATTAGGACAGACTTAAGCATCGCTATGAGTGAGAAAATCTCATCGTATTCAACACCTTGAACTTGTCGAAAACCTTTCACGACAAGTCGAGCTTTGTAGACAGTAACATTACCATCAGCGTCAGTCTTCTTCTTGAAGATCCATTTATTCTCTATGGCTCGCTGATCATCGGGCAAGTCAACCAAAGTCCACACTTTGTTCTCATACATGGATCCTATCTCAGATTTCATGGCCTCAAGCCATTTATCAGAATCTGGGCTCATCATCGCTTCTTGATAATTCGTAGGTTCGTCATGGTCTAGTAACATGACTTCCAGAACAGGATTATCATACCACTCTGGTGCGGAACCTGCTCTGGTTGACCTACGAGGTTCGGTAGTAACTTGATCTGAAGTTTCATGATCATTATCATTAGCTTCGTCTCTAGTTGGTGTAGGCATCACTGGAACAGTTTTTTGTGATGAGATACTTTCCAATTTGTGAGAAGGTACAATTACCTCATCAAGTTCTACTTTCCTCCCACTCACTTCTTTCGAGAGAAACTCCTTCTCTAGAAAGGATCCATTCTTAGCAACAAAGATCTTGCCTTCGGATCAGTGATAGAAGGTGTATCCAATAGTTTCTTTTGGGTATCCCATGAAGACGCACTTCTCCGATTTGTGTTCGAGCTTATCAGGCTAAAGCTTTTTCACATAAGCATCACAACACCAAACTTTAATAAATGACATGTTAGGTTTCTTGCCAAACCATAGTTCATACGGTGTCATCTCAACGGATTTAGATGATGCCCTATTTAAAGTGAATGCAACTATCTCTAATGCATAACCCCAAAATGATAGTGGTAAATCGGTAAGAGACATCATAGCTTGCACCATATCTAATAAAGTACGGTCACAATGTTCGGACACACCATTACGCTGTGGTGTTCCAGGTGACGTGAGTTGTGAAACTATTCCACACTGTTTTAAATGAAGGCCAAACTCGTAACTCAAATATTCGCCTCCACGATTAGATCATAGAAACTTTATTTTCTTGTTACGATGATTCTCCACTTCACTCTGAAATTCTTTGAACTTTTCAAATGTTTCAGACTTGTGTTTTATTAAGTAGATATGCCCATATCTGCTCAAATCATGTGTGAAGGTCAGAAAATAATGATACCCTCCGCGTGCCTCAACACTCATAGGACCGCATACATCGGTATGTATTATTTCCAATAAGTCATTGGCTCGCTCCATTGTTCTGGAGAATGGAGTTTTAGTCATCTTGCCCATGAGGCATGGTTCGCAAGTATCAAATGATTCATAATCAAGTGATTCCACAAGTCCATCCACATGGAGTTTCTTCATGCGCTTTACAAGAATATGACCTAAACGACAGTGCCACAAATATGTTGCACTATCATTATCAACTTTGCATATTTTGATATCAATATTATGAATATGTGTATCACTACGATCGAGATTCAATAAACCATTGAAATTGGGTGTATGACCATAGAAGGTTTTTATTCATGTAAACAGAACAACAATTATTCTCTGACTTAAATGAATAACCGTATTGCAATAAACATGATCTAATCATATTCATGCTTAACGCAAACACCAAATAAAATTTATTTAGGTTCAACACTAATCCCGAAGGTAGAGTGAGTGTGCGATGGTGATCATCGTCACCTCGCCCTTAACTAGTCTATGTTTATTTTGCAACTTCTGTTTTGAGTTACTAATCTTAGCAACAGAACCGGTATCAAATACACAGGGGCTACTAGGAACACTAGTAAGGTACACATCAATAACCCGTATATCAAATATACCTGTGTTCACTTTGCCATCCTTCTTATCCGCCAAATGTTTTGGGCAATTCCGCTTCCAGTGATCATTTCCTTTGCAGTAGAAGCACTCAGTTTCATGCTTGGGTCTAGCTTTGGGCTTCTTTCCGGGAGTGGCAACTTGCTTCCCATTCTTCTTGAACTTCCCTTTCTTTCCCTTTGCCCTTTTTCTTGAAACTAGTGGTTTTGTTAACCATCAACATTTGATGCTCTTTCTTGATTTCTACCTTCGCTGATTTCAGCATCGTGAAGAGCTCAGGAATCATTTTCTTCATCTCTTGCATATTATAGTTCATCACGAAGTTCTAGTAGCTTAGTGATAGTGACTAGAGAACTGTGTCAGTCACTATATTATCTGGAAGATTAACTCCTACTTGATTCAAGTGATTGTAGTACCCAGACATTCTGAGCACATGCTCACTGGCTGAGCCATTCTCCTCCATCTTGTAGGCAAAAGTACTTGTCAGAGGTCTCATACCTCTCGACATGGGCATGAGTCTGAAATACCAATTTTAGCTCTTGGAACATCTCATATGCTCCGTGGCATTCAAAATGTTTTTGAAGTCCTGGTTCTAAGTCGTAAAGCATGGTGCACTAAACTATCAAGTAGACATCATATCGAGCTTGCCAAATGTTCATAATGTCTGCATCTGCTCCTGCAATAGGTCTGTCACCTAGCGGTGCATCAAGGACATAATTCTTCTATGCAACAATGAGGATAATCCTCAGATCACGGACCCAGTCCGCATCATTGCTACTATCATCATCAACTTTCCTTTCTCTAGGAACGCATTAAAATTTAAGGGAACGGTAGCACAGGCCATTGACCTACAACATAGATATGCAAATACTATCAGGACTAAGTTCATGATAAATTAAGTTCAATTAATCAAATTACTTAAGAACTCCCACTTAGATAGACATCCCTCAAGTCATCTAAATGATACGTGATCCAAATCAACTAAACTGTCGGGGATATACCCGGCGGTATGACCCGGCCAAATATATGACCCGGTCAGACTTGACGTTTCATTGGTAACCCGCCAGAGGATTGACAACTCACGTGTCTGGCGGCTCACTGGTGTGACGACTCACGAGCCTGAAGACTCATTGGTGACCCGACGGGTGTTTCACATGGATGACAAGGCCCAAGGCCCAGAAGGCCGGCTCATGTTTGATGGGCCGGATTAAGAGGAAAGACATAAGAAATATTCTCCTACAAAGGAAGCAAGACTAGGACTCCACTTGTAATAGAGTAATCCTAATCCTAATAGGACTAGTCATGTAACCCGCCCCTTCAACATATACAAGAGGGGCAGGGCATCCCAAGGGGGACAAATTCACAAGTTCCACAAGTTGGACAAGTTAGGTTTAGACAAACAACTCTATAGCTCTCGAGTTAGAGCACCCGTGTAATCGTGATCATCGTCATCAATATCAATGAAGCAGGATGTAGGATTTTACCTCCACTGTGAGGGGCCGAACCTGGGTAAAACCTCACGTCTCTCATCCCACTCAACCCTTCTCAAGCTACCACATAGATGCGTTGGCCTCACGACTAAGTCCTTTCAACGAGGACATCTGCCGTGACAAATCCACGACAGTTGGCGCCCACCGTGGGGCCTGCGCACGGTGGTGATGAGTTTTTGAACGGATCTTTCTCAGGGATCGAAAAGTTTGCAATTTTCCGGCTGAACAAGAACCAGCGTGGAAGGATTCATATCAACTAAGAGTTCGTCAATCAAGATTGAAGAAATTTTCAGCAGTGATGTGTATGAAATTGAGATCAAAAGAGTTTAAAGTTGCATCTATGCATCGCCGCGACCTACAATCTGCAAGATGGAAGGAGATGATTTCGTCTATACACCGATCCGTCCTGAAGTCTACTGAGTCTGACATGAGATCGGTTTCGTTAAAAACAAAGTCAATGGGATCTGTCCGTTTGCAGAACCGTAGAGATCGATGGCAGCCAACCACAAAGGAATTACTTAGCTTGGCACGGATTTTGAGCAAGACCATTGAATCTACCATATAAAGCTTCTTCCGGGTGGTCATCAATTGGAAGTCGGATCGGTCTTTTTTGGTGTGTCATGGTAGGAAATAGAGACACCTGGCATGTTTTTCTACTGCATTTTGTTTGAGCCGCTGAGTCGCCCAACATGGATCACGCGCACAACAGGATAAGAACAACTGTTTGACTTAAGCATGCATGAGGTCTCCAGATCAGCCTAGCGCATGCACTTAAATCAAGTGTTTACAGTACCTGAACGATGGAAAAGCAAAAACCTGATGGATTCCCATGTGAAGAGCTCTCAACTAGTAATCCATCCCTGCTTTGAGCCGCCCGTGGTCACGGTTGAAGTTTTTTGCCTCGGTCTGGTTCGCTTCCACCAAGCCGCCCTCATTATCACGCTTCCACAAGTCGCCGTTGCCGCTCTTCATTGTTGTCAGCACCAACCCGGCGTCTGCATCAGCCCGACTCTGAGCGGCCGTTCTGTGCCTCTGCTGCGCCTGAGCCGCCGCGGACGACCGCCCTACTGTTCATGCGCAGCTGCACTTCTCCCTGCTGACTTCACTGACGCCATGGTTCCACTACTGTGTTCCGACCCACCGTGTTCTACATCGCGCGCTGTCTTGAGTCGCTGCTGTCGTACCCGCCTCTGATGGAGCCCGTTGAGCCGCTGTGGCCGCCTGGAGCCGCCGCGTCTGTTGTGGTCGACCACAAGCTCTTGCCACCGCGCCATCGAGCCAACGTCCGGGTCTTACGCGTCATCTCCGCCTATGTTGTGGTCCTGCGTTGAGATGCTGACCCGCCTCTGCCGTGGTTGAGTCGGTTTACAGAAACTTGTTAACACGCGTCGCGTCACCTCCAACACGCTGAGTCGACGGCAACTGTCTGAGCCGTCGCCCCGGTTTTTTCCCTCTACTTCCGCGGCGCCTTCAGCTGAAGCTTCCGCTGTGGCCGGTCCTGAGTCGCCACACTACTCCAAGCCGCCCTTCCCTCCGCGTAGGACGCCTTTGAGCCTGCAGGGGCCACCATGAGTCACCAGGGCTATATACGGATCATTAACCTATGCCGGCTCCTGGAAAGATACCACATCAGCATGTACGCAGTTTTGTTGGTCACCTCTACCGGCTTGCATCACCGCAGCAATCTACCTCCGCTTGTTTACCTTTGCCGGGCCCGGCCTTAAGCCGCCAGTGCGCTGCCTTCGTCCCTGAGGCGCCCTTACCTCGTTCACCCGCTTTTTCCATGCGTCGCTGTCGCGCCGAGTCACCGCTCCTACCTCGAGTCACCACTGGCGCGGGTTGCCGCGAGTCGCCGCCCTCGCCCCTTGGCCTGTTTTCCTCGAGAGCCGCTGGCTCACGAGTTACCTTTGCTAGAGCAACAAGTGTGAGATGTAGAAAAAAGCCAGAGGCTGGGTGCAAATCACTGGACCAAATGCATGCACAGTTCAGGTTTCAAGGCTGAGTTATCCGGAGAACAAAATATGCTTATCCAGTATGAGTGCATGAGATATAAAAATACTAGGTGATATTCGTCCGGTCTATTTTAGCGCATATTAATTCCTTCAAAAAAACAAACTACTCTGGTATGCGTGTTTTAAATGCAGGATAATGATCCATCACAAAGTGTTGTAGACATGGAGCACGGGCCAGTATTACTCTGCGCCGACGTTCGTCCGGGCCATGTTGCTCGACGGATACATGAGCAAATCTCTCCTTCCGCTACATCAACACACAAGACTAATTTGTCGTCCGCGCTCGCGGCCGACTCGCCCGTGTCTGCCGTTTCCAACACCGCGGCTGACTCTCCCGTCCGCACAGGTTAAAACGGCCATGGCCGGTTCATCTGTCTATTCCTGCGGCTGGCTCGGCCATGATTGATTTTAACTTCATCATGGTGATTATCAACTCCGTGGTGGATAATTCTAGCCTGACATATCAGGTGAAGTCCATCCAGTATATTTTTTATATTACATATTGATTCCTTTAAAAGGGCAATTACTCTGGCCTGCAAGTTCTCCAATGCAGGGCAAGTTGTCTACGGCAGAAGGGATTATTATATCACTAAGCCGTTGAATGACTCATACCGGTTTGTATCACGGTCAAATATGGAGAATCTCAAGCCAACTCCTCGAGCCGTCTTGAGACTCGGGGGCTATGATGACATGACTCAGTAAATGTTGCCAAGTTTAAAGCAGATTCAAGAACTCCGGGTCAGTGGAGGGAAAATAACCCGGCCCCGGAGGCTACTGCCCTATTGGTGAAAAGATAAAAGGCCGTCAGAAAATTTCTGGCTTAAAAAGAAGGATTCCGGTTCAAAATCCGGTTCAAGGGAAATCTGTCTCCCACAAAGCTCTGAAACTCTCAATCCGGTTTAAAATTCCGGCTCAAGAAGAATTATCTATTGCAAAGTTGAGTTCTCAGGAAAAATTAAAGGTTGCCAAAGAGAACTTGCTGCCATGATGTGCGGTTCAAACATGGGTATCCTGCCTTACGGCTTATCTTATTATGGTCACTTGGGGGCTTCCTGCTCATCGGGCATAGCTGTCGGTACCCTCTTGATCGGCGCAATGCCAAAGCTTATGTGATCACTTGGGGGCTTCCTACTCATCGAGCATAGCTGTCGGTACCCTCTTGATCGGCTGCAAAAGCTCATGTGATCACTTGGGGGCTTCCTGTTCATCGAGCATAGCTATCGCTACCCTCTTGACCAGCGCAATGCCAAAGTTCATGTGATCACTTGGGGGCTTCCTGCTCATCGAGCATAGCTGTCGGTACCCTTTTTGATCGGCTCAACGCCACGCTTGTAAGTATGTCACTTGGGGGCTTCCTGTTCAAACATAGGCGTATTCGACCAAAGAGAACATAGTGTTACTACCCTCTTGACCAGGTTTGTTCAAACATAGGCATATTCGACCGAAGAGAACAAACTCTGACCGGGTCGTCCTACCTGTAACACCAGCTGCTTCAACTCCATCAGGTCATCCTGATTGACCCGATCAGTCTTTACGGCGTATTCGACCAAGATCTGAGCTCGATTAAGGTTCAAATAGCGGCTTGTCATGCAAGAGTACGGTTTACAGAGTCAGATGGATCCAGGCTTCATAAGCCGCCTTCCTTGAAACTTGGATAAATCAGCCCATGATACTGCTGCTCCGACCCCGCGTACTCCTCATAAGTCTTTGAGCAAGACCAGACTTATCTAGGGTTCAAATGTCGATTGGGCACACTTTGACTCAGGATCACGGCAGCACGAACAATCCAGTGGCTCCGGCTAGTTTCATTGAAGATGACACTTTACTTTGACAGTCTACAAAAGCCCTGAATTTCTTTTGATTTGTTATTCGTATTTGAGTTTTTCGCTGCTTTTCGGTTTTTTATAAGTCAGGTCCAGCTGCCCTATTTACGGCTCATATTTGAGGCATACTTTGGGTCTTTGCAAACCGCCAGGATGGCAGACTCTAAGTCGCCAGTATATGATACTAGCCCAATTTGGCTGGATTTTCATGATGATATTGAATGATTGAGGTTTTCAAACCGGGTTATATTATTCAAATCTTCAATAGCCAACATGGCTGGATTTTTATTATGGTTATCAATAACCAATATTATGATTGAGGTTTTCAAAGTCGCTTCAAGTGCAACGGCTATTATTTATCAATGGATATGCTTTATTCTACAATGGAGGGAATAGTCCCGAGTCGCTGCAGGCTTACGACCCGGCACTTGGGGGCTACATTATTCAAATTCAGATTACATCAAATATACGTCCCATGTCACTGCCAGCATGCACCATGGCACTTGGGGCTAATGCAAAGTCATTTTTTGCTCACTTTAGTGAAGACCCGACTCATCACATTGTAATGAGCCGGCCCTTCGGGGCTACACGTTGCTTCTCAAGTCTACATGATCATATCTACAAAGTCCCTACTCATTATTTCATAATGACCCGGCCCTTGGGGGCTACACTGGTTGAAGTTTTCATGAGTATAAGGCAATTACAAGTCCCAGGCTGCTGCAAGCATGACAACTCGGCACTTGGGGGCTACATATATGGAATATTCAGTTTTTTTACTAGCGACTGAGATGAACAACACACATTTCTTCAAAGTGGTTATTTATATTGAAGTAAGTCTTAAGTCATCACTTTGCTCTGCTCAAGACTTGGGGGCTACAGGTAACACGGATATAAGGGGAACCAGATTGACCCGGCGTCACCAATCATTATGATCCGGTGTCTGCAACAATCATAACCCAGCGTCATCAATAATCATGAACCGGCGTTGGCAACAATCATGACCCAGAATTATCAGTTTTTATAACCCGGCAATGGTGGTAGTCATAAACCGGCAAGTTCTACATCTTCAAGCCGGCTGAATATCAGTTGGATATTTGAAGACCAATATTTTTGTCAAGTCAGAGCATTGAAAAACAGACTCAAATGGATTCTTTATTTACAATATTTTCTTCTACAAGCAAATTGATTAAGAAGCTGGTCTATTCACCCAGATTTTCTAGAAGGAAATGACAAGGACTTAAGGATGTTCAGGTGCCGGCTTATAAGAATATTTAACCCGGAGCACAACCTGTTAAATTTGTTCTTGTGTTTTGTTTACAGGATCAGTTTAACATGGATAAATCCAAATTAAACTGGGGGCTAATGTTGGGGATATACCCCGCGGTATGACCTGGCCGGATATATGACCCGGTCGGACTTGACGTTTCATTGGTAACCCGCCAGAGGATTGGTGACTCGCGTGTCTGGCGGCTCACTGGTGTGACGACTCACAAGCCTGAAGACTCATTGGTGACCCGACGGGTGTTTCACATGGATGACAAGGCCCAACGCCTAGAAGGCCGGCTCATGTTTGATGGGCCGGATTAAAAGGAAAGACATAAGGAATATTCTCCTACAAAGGAAGCAAGACTAGGAATCCATTCATAATAGAGTAATCCTAATCCTAATAGGACTAGTCATGTAACCCGCCCCTTCAACATATATAAGGAGGGGCAGGGCACCCAAGGGGGACAGATTCACAAGTTCCACAAGTTGGACAAGTAAGGTTTAGACAAACAAGTCTATAGCTCTCGAGTTAGAGCACCCGTGTAATCGTGATCATCGTCATCAATATCAATGAAGCAGGATGTAGGCTTTTACCTCCATCGTGAGGGGGCGAACCTGGGTAAAACCTCGCGTCTCTCTTCCCACTCAACCCCTCTCAAGCTACCACATAGATGTGTTGGCCTCACGACTAAGTCCTTTCAACAAGGACATCTGTCGTGACAAATCCACGACATAAACCATGTCTAATCATCACGTGTGATGGAGTAGTCATCAATGATGAACATCTCTATGTTGATCATATCTACTATATGATTCACGTTCAACCTTTGGATATTCAGTGTTTCGAGGCCATGTATGTACATGTCAGGCTCGTCAAGTTTAACCCGAGTATTCCGCATGTGCAAAACTGTCTTGCACCCGTTGTATGTGAACGTAGAGTCTATCACACCCGATCATCACGTGGTGCCTCAACACGACGAACTGTCGCAACGGTGCATACTCGGGAAGAACACTTATACCTTGAAAATTTAGTTAAGGGATTATCTTATAATGCTATCGCCGTACTAAGCAAAATAAGATGCATAAAAGATAAACATCACATGCAATCAAAACATGTGACATGATATGGCAATCATCATCGTGTGCCTTTGATCTCCATCTCCAAATGACCATCATGATCTCCATCGTCACCGGCTTGACACCTTGATCTCCATCGTAGCGTCGTGGTCGTCTCGCCAACTATTGCTTCTACCACTATTTGCTAACGCATAGTGATAAAGTAAATCAATTACATGGCGTTTGCATTTCATACAATAAAGAGACAACCATAAGGCTCCTGCCGGTTGCCAGTGACTTTACAAAACATGATCATCTCATACAATAACATATATCACATCATGTATTGACCATATCACATCACAACATGCCCTGCAAAAACAAGTTAGACGTCATGTACTTTGTTGTTGCAAGTTTTATGTGGCTGCTACGAGCTTCTAGCAAGAACCGTTCTTACCTACGCATCAAAACCACAACAGTCATTTTATCAAGTTTGTTGTTTTAACCTTCAACAAGGACCGGCCACAGCCAAATTTGATTCAACTAAAGTTGAAGAAACAAACACCCGCTAGCCACCTTTATGCAAAACTAGTTGCATGTCTGTCGGTGGAACCGGTCTCATGAACGTGGTCATGTAAGGTTGGTCCGGGCCGCTTCATCCAACAATACCGTCGAATCAAAATAACACGTTGGTGGTAAGCAGTATGACGATCACCACCCACAACTCTTTGTGTTCTACTCATGCATATCATCTACGCACAGACCTGGCTTTGATGCCACTGTTAGGAAACGAAGCATGCAATTTAAAAAAAATCCTACGCTCACACAAGATCTATCTAGGAGAGTGTGTCCACGTACCCTTGTAGACCGAAAGCGGAAGCGTTTGATAACGCGGTTGATGTAGTCAAACTTCTTCTCGTTCCGACCGATCAAGTACCGAACGTATGACACCTCTCAGTTCTGCACACGTTCAGCTCGATGACGTCCCTCGAACTCTTGATCCAGCAAAGTGTCGAGGAAGTAGATGAGTTCCGTCAGCATGATGACGTGGTGACGGTGATTGAGGGAGTCCTGGATTAGGGGGTCTCCGGACAGCCGGACTATACCCTTTGACTGGACTATTGGACTCTGAAGATACAAGATTGAAGACTTCGTCTCGTGTCCGGATGGGACTCTACTTGGCGTGGAAGACAAGCTAGGCAGTACGGATATGGATATCTCCTCCTTTGTAACCGACCTTGTGTAACCCTAACCCCTTCTGGTGTCTATATAAACCGGAGGGTTTTAGTCCGTAGAACAACAGACAATCAGACCGTAGGCTAGCTTCTAGGGTTTAGCCTCTCCGATCTCGTGGTAGATGAATTCTTGTAATACTCATATCGTCAAGAATAAATCAAGCAGGACATAGGGTTTTACCTCCATCAAGAGGGCCCGAACCTGGGTAAAACATCGTGTCCCCTGCCTCCTGTTACCATCCGCCATAGACGCACAGTTCGGGACCCCCTACCCGAGATCTGCCGGTTTTGACACCGACATTGATGCTTTCATTGAGAGTTCCTCTGTGTCGTCGCTGTTAGGCTTGATGGCTCCTACGATCATCGATAGCGATGCAGTCCAGGGTGAGACTTTTTCCCCGGACAGATCTTTGTGTTCGGCGGCTTCGCACTGCGGGCCAACTCGCTTGGCCGTTTGGAGCAGAGCGAAAGTTATGCCCCTAGCCACCAGGTCAGGTTTGGAAGCTCAAACTACACGACAGATATCCGCGGAGACTTGATCTTCGACGGATTCGAGCCCCTGCCTTGTGCACCACGTGGTCACGATGAGTATGATTTAGCTCTACCATCAGACAGTGTTCAAGAAATCGCACCGGCAGCCGCTCCGACCCTCAATTCGGAGTCAGTTGTGCCATCCATGGACGAGTGGATAGACCCCGCCACGGAGGTCGTATCCTCTGCGGCGATCAAGCCAAATATTGACCTTACCCTTCACGAGAGCCGTGTTGCCAAACTGCCGGATCCTTCTCCGGCCACGGACTCTTAACCGCCTGCGCCCGTTCCTGTCGAATCTGATTGGGCGCCGATCATGGAGTTTACCTCCGTGGATATTTGTCAGCACTCGCCCTTTGGTGACATACTGAACTCACTAAGGTCTCTCTCCTTGTCAAGAGAGTCCTGGCCGAACTACGTCCGACAGGATTGGGATGCGGATGACGAAGAAATTCGCCGCCCACCCACCACCCACTTAGTAGCCACTATCGACGACTTAACCGACATGCTCGACTTCGACTCCGAAGACATCGACAGTATGGACGACGATGCGGGAGGCAAAGAGGAACCACTGCCCACAGGGCACGGGACAGCCACCTCATCATATGATGTATACATGGTGGACACACCCAAAGAAAACGACAAGAAACGGAAGGATGCAGCAAAGGGTTGTTCCCTCGATAAACAGTCAAAGCGGCGGCGTAAGCGCCGCTCCAAATCCCGCCTCGGCAGAAGCAACAATCACATAGACCCAGCGTTAGAGCAGGGTGAACCATCACCTGACCATGGCAGCACGGAGAATCAAACCGAACAACCCAACCCCTTCGACGATAACAGTCCGGACGACATCACACCGGTCAGGCGCCAGGAGCAACATAATTCCCACCAAAGGCTTGTTGCCACGGTGAGGAGTCTGAAAAAACAGAAGCAAAGGCTCAAGGCTGCACAAGACACACTCAAAATCAAATGGAGCGAAGTACTCAACACCGTCGCGAAGTACGGCAGTAATCACCACACCAAGAGCTATCCGAAGCGAAAGTTGCTACCTGAATTCGATGAGGAGGCCTTAGATCCTCCACAATTAAAAAATAAAACGGCCATCCGGTCGGATAGACGACCTCATAGCCAACATAAAGCGGCAAATGACGCCGCACATAAACCAGTACGCGATCCGCGTAAGGGCTCGCATCAAAAGAACGGCGCAACCAGATCCATCTATGGACCACACAAGCGCGCTCCAACATACAATGCGACACAACAAACATCCGAACACCACGGTACACCCAAATACAGGGGTGCCGCACACCCCCTATGTTTCACCGATGAGGTGCTGGACCATGAATTTCCAGAGGGATTCAAACCCGTAAACATAGAGGCGTACGACGGAACAACAGACCCTGGGGTCTGGATTGAGGACTACATCCTCCATATCCATATGGCTCGAGGAGATGATCTCTACGCCATCAAGTACTTACCCCTCAAGCTCAAAGGGCCAGCTCGGCACTGGCTTAAAAGCCTTCCTGAAAACTCCATCAGAAGCTGGGAAGAGCTCGAGACGCCTTTCGGGCAAATTTTCAAGGGACATATGTCCGACCACCGGATGCAGACGATTTAAGTCATATAACTCAACAACCCAGTGAGTCAGCCCGAAAACTTTGGAACAGGTTCCTCACTAAAAAAGAACCAAATAGTCGACTGTCCGGACGCCGAAGCCTTAGCAGCTTTCAAGCACAGCGATCGAGACAAATGGCTTGCCAGACACCTCGGTCAAGAAAAGCCGAGAACAATGGCAGCATTAACAAGCCTCATGACCCATTTTTGCACTGGCGAGGACAACTGGTTAGCCCGATTAGCACCAGCGACCCAAGTACATCCGAAGTCAGGGATGGAAATGAGAAATCACGACGCAGCAAGAATAAGCGCCGGAATAAAGAAGACATCCCAAAGAGCACGATGATAAACGCCAGATTTAGAAGCTCTCGGCCAGGTCAGCAGAATCCGCCCTCCAAAAGCAGCAGAGACAAACTGTCCAGCCTAAACAAAATTCTGGACCAAATATGTCAGATCCATAGCACCCCTGGTAAACCTGCAAATCATACCCATAGAGAATGTTGGGTCTACAAACAGTCCGACAAGATCAACGCCGAACACAAGGGGCAGGATACACCAAGTGAAGACGAGGACGAGCCTCGCAAGCAAAGCACAGGGGAACGGAAGAAATTCCCACCAGAAGTCAAAGCAGTCAACATGTTACACGTGATAAAAGGGAGAAACAAAGCGGCACCTTTAGAGAAACATGCCCCAGGAGCTCTGCCACTTGTCGTCCCAACCGATCACCTTCGACCATCGGGATTACTCGGCAAGTATCTGGCGTGCAGGATGGGCTGCCTTGGTATTAGATCCAATAATTGACGGATACCACTTCACACGAGTCCTGATGGACGGCGACAGCAGTTTAAATCTGATATATCAGGACACAGTCCGCAAAATGGGGATAGACCCAACAAAAATTGGCCACAACAATGCTACCTTTAAAGGAGTAACGCCAGGCCCGGAGGCTCATTGAAGGGGCTCCCTGCTACTAGAGGTTATATTCGGCTCCCCCGATAACTTCTGCAGCGAAAATTTAACTTTCCATGTCACCCCGTTCCAAAGTGGCTATCAAGCACTACTCGGACGCGAAGCTTTCACTCGCTTTAACGCAATACCGCATTACGCTTCCCTCAAGCTCAAGATGCCCGGTCCACGCGGCATCATTACAGTGAATGGAAATATTGAGCGCTCCTTGCGCGCCGAAGACGGTGCGGCCGCCTTGGTCGCCGCACACTAAACGGCCTCACCAACTCAAGCATTTGATAGTCGTTAAGACCACGGACGCGGTTAGACGAGTCCGGCGCAGCTATACGTAATTGATACAGGTTTGATGGCTATACCCCCATTACAATAAAAGGGGCTCAACACGCGCACAAAAGTGGCAATAAGGCTCACCTTTGCTCATTTTGAACTATATATTGTTTATTTAGTATACTTAACTTTTGCATGACAACTTTTCAATTAAGTTCCTCTCTTTTTCAGATGACCATCGTGCTACACCCGTCTAGGATACGGCACAACGGAGACACAGGCGCAGTCGCGCAGACGTCCAGCAGGGACCCGTTCCAAGGATTCTTTGTAGATTAAGACCCTGCGTACACCTTTTTTACTGTCTCTTGTTGATTTACATCCCTCAGATTCTCGGTATAATCGAGAAGGATGCTGACGTCTTGGCATGTGGCCACGCCAGAATAATGCACGTACCTGGACACCAGGGGCTTCTTACAAAGGGTACTGTTTAGACCCGGTTTACACCATAAAGACCGAATACCTTAGGGAGTGTTCGGTGTCACGAGTTTGGCCTTATATGCATCAACTCCGAATCATGTCTTTGGTCAAATGTTGGGTTTGCCCGGCTCCTGTGTTTTGCTGCCTTACGTTCCGCTATATTGGCTAAGGCGGCACCAGGAGAACTACTGCGATTGTGCCCTGGTTCATCCGGACGAGCACCTCAGTAGAGAAAGCCAAAAACTGACTGTCAAGATATAGCGTGAGACTGGTCAACCACTCGATGACCTATTGGAATCTTCGAGATTCCTCCACATTAATGAAGGGCCGTTTCCCGGCCAGGCATGTACGCAACCCGAATCCGGATGAGCGCGGAGCCACCAGGGGCTATATAGTAGCCCCACCGTCAAACTCCTCTGGCTAAGTGAAAGTGTTAAAACATTATAGTCCGGTTGCCTAGTTCGCTGCGCTATCACCTCCTTAATAGGACCAAGACATTGGATTAAGTGTGAATACGCGTCTTCTGCGAACACCGCCAAATTATATGCGTGGGGGCTAAAGCCGACGACTGCAATCTTTCAGGTCATATACATGTATACATAAACGGCCACACATGAGGCATAACAATACTTTCGGGCAAAAGTATAAATACAGCCTTGATAAATTCAATAAAACGTTGTTTTTACAATGGGAATACATGTCACTCAAACATAACATTCTTCGAGCACTGGGCCTCTATTGAACGAGCGCCCTCAAGAACTTCTTCAAAATAGTGCTCGGCAGCCACTCGGCCTATGGCCGAACCCTGCGCCGCGACAGTGGCGGAATCCATCTCCGCCCAGTATGTTTTAACACGGGCAAGGGCCATCCGCGAGCCTTCTATGCACACCGACCTCTTCATCGCATTAATGCGTGGCACCGCACCAAGGAACTGCTGCACCAAGCTAAAATAGTTGTTCGGCTTTGGCCTTTCTGGCCACAGATGATCCACGACAGACCTCATGGCGAGTCCGGACAATCTATTGAGTTGGGCCCATTCAGCAAGCTGGTTAGTCAATGGAAGCGGACGCTCTGGAACGTTAAATTGCGACCAGAACAGCTTGTCCACTTCACGATCTGTTTGATC
Organism: Triticum aestivum; assembly: GCF_018294505.1. Classification (NCBI taxonomy): domain Eukaryota; kingdom Viridiplantae; phylum Streptophyta; class Magnoliopsida; order Poales; family Poaceae; genus Triticum; species Triticum aestivum. Next base: position 454,123,078 of record NC_057803.1, read on the forward strand.
TCGGAAGTATTCGGCCGCATCAACAGCGCTCGCCGCTAAGTCCAGATATGCGTCGGCCGAACTCCACAGCCAATCCAGAGGGGCATACCGCGGATCGCCGAACTTCCTCTGCAGCATAAAGGGCTTCCCAGCCACAATGTCCCAGGCTTCACGCAGTTCCTCCTTCATCGCTCTCATCGCAGAGCGGGTGTCTTTGGTCGCCATTGTGGCCTTTTCGAGGTCCGTAGCCTTCGCCCAGTTTTCTTCTTCAAGAAACTGGCAGCGGTAGGCAATGTCTTTTAACTTCACAGCCATTTTGGCCATTTTCTCTTTGCTCTCGCTATGCGCGGCCTTCTCGGCTCTCAACTCTTCGGCCGCCTTCAAAGCGGCCGCATTACTACTCCTTGCTTGCTCCTTGGCTCGGGCAAGCTTCGCCTGCAGGGCCTCCACGGTGGCAGCTCCATCTACAGTCACATCATATTAAAGATACTGGCATCACACTGCTCTTACTATGTGACATTCGTTGTAAACATCACCTACCATGTGCCTCGTCAAGCCGCTTGTTAATAAGCTCGATGTCGGCATCCGCCGCATCTAGTCGCTGCTTTAGTTCGGCAACCCCATCAGTCCGGCTAGCGACCGGAGCTTCAGACACCTGCACATAAAGGCGGTCTGGCTATTACCTGGGACTATGATCCTCTGTTTGCCGCCGTTCTCGACGATAACCAGAGTCTCAGGGGCTACTATCTACACAGGGCACACCTAAAAATATGCGGTACCATCACAAATGTATATCATTTCACGTACCTCGAAGCCCGTCAGTAGACTCATAAAGGCTTCATGCAACCCGTTTTTGACAGACGAAATCCTTTCAATCACCGTACACATTAATGTACGGTGCTCTTCTGAGATAGTCGCTCGCTCTAGCAGACCCTTCAGTACGTCCGACCGCATACCAGGTGGTGCCGGACTCTTTTGATTGCCCTCTTCAAGAGCCGGATACTGAGGGCTTTGGGTGACCATGGGATTACCTTCTGGCCTTGCCAGATCCGGAGAAACTCTCCGTGATGACACTTCAAGGTCGCCTGCTTCTTGAGCTGGGGAGTCCAGGGGAGGCGTTTCGCTCTCCATCATCTCCGGAAGAAGATCCCCTGAAGACGAGCTCTGCTGAGAAGGGCTCATATCCGAACTGCAAGATAAATGCTTCGGTTATCTCCCTCAGAAGTAAGGTAGTATATCTTCTCTATTAAGTACTTTTTGATTACTCACAGCTCGTTAGAGGGCTAACCCCTGCACGGACTTTGTGCGGCAGGAGCACCCTCCGAGGCAGGACCCTCTGGTGGAGTTTTCTTCCCCTGTTTGGAAACCTTGGTTTCCGGATCATCAGAGGTAGTGCTCTTCCTCCCCCGGGGTGAGGGAATGTCAGATTCCCTCCCTTGGTTATCCTCCCTCACGGAGGCGCTCGTCAGTTGGAATAGGTAGCGGTGGAGGCCCACTTTCTCCCTCTTTATTCCCTCCTTCATCTTCCTTTGAGGGCACCGGGCAAGGTGCTGGCTCGAGCATCTTTTCCAGCACCGGATTGTCCAAGCCTTCGGGAAGGGGGGCCGAACACCGGATCATCTTCACCTATGTTATCCAGTCCTGGTCAAAGAGCGATTCTTCAGAATGGTGTCATGATAAATGAAAGACAGTGTGTTCGACTAGAGGATTACTTACTTGGGCCGCGGTGCGGTTGCTGCTCAGGCCCACGTCCTCGGAGGTGTCCGGACACTCTATTTGGGGTCCGAAGAACGACTTGTACATCTCCTCGTGCGTCAGGCCAAGGAAATTCTGAATAGTGCGTGATCCTTCTGGGTTGAACCCACAAGCGGAGGGGCCAGCGTTTGCAAGGCTGGACTTGACGAACCAGCATGACTTGCACTACCATAACCAAACTAAAATCTCCCTCAAAGAGATCTCGGATGCGGCTCTGCAGTATGGGCACATCCTTGGCTGGACCCCAGCTCAGCCCCGTGCTGATCCATGACATCAGTTGTGGTGGAGGGACCGAGCGAAAGGCGGGGGAAGCTACCCACTTGGCACTTCTGGGAGTGGTGACATAGAACCACTGTCGTTGCCATAATCCGGACACCTCTGGAAAGGAACCCTTTGGCCACGGAGCTCCAGCAATCTTGCTTATTAATGCACCTCCGCACGCTGCATGCTGCCCCTCGACCGTCTTCGGCTTCACATCAAAGGTCTTTAGCCACAGGCCGAAGTGAGGGGTAATGCGGAGGAAGGCCTCACATATGACAATAAATGCCAAGATGTGGAGAAAGGAATCCGAGGCATGATCGTGGAAATCAAGCCTGTAATAGAACATCAAACCCCTAACAAAGGGATCCAGAGTGAGGCCTAGTCCTCGGAGGAAGTGGGAGATGAACACGACGTCTTCATTGGGTTTAGGAGTAGGGACGACCTGCCCTCGGGCAGGCAGCCGATGCGAAACTTCGGCGTTCAGGTATCTTGCCTCCCTCAACTTCTTGATATCCTCTTATGTGACGGAGGAGGGCATCCATCGGCCCTGGAGGCTGGATCCGGACATGATTGAAGGTCCGAAGCACCTGACCTGGGCTTTGGGTGTTAGAACTCGAGGTAGGGGAATGATTCGATTGAGCACGGGAGGAAAAAAGTAAAAGCCTTGTCCCTTTATAAAGAGGGTGAATATCAAGCGTCCTCCTCGTGGCCATTTGGTACTTGCCTAAAATCTAGGAGTCCTAGGCGCGGTTGGGCTACCCATGCCCGTATTAATGAGAATCTCGTAATAAGGGGGACACGATCTCTGCTTTGACAAGACGTATCAAGAAACTGCCTAACATTATGTGCGGGGCTAGTTAAAGAAAAACGGTTCGAATGATCACCGTGCCATGGCATGATGTCATGTTGCCAAAACGTGTCAGCAGATTAGATTTGTGGAAATATTATTCTCTCTACGGTGGTATGTGGAACTTATCTTGCAGGGTCGGACACTATCCTTTTATTCAAACTCTTCTGTGGTGTATCCGGAGGAGGAACCCGCCTTGCAATGCCGAAGACAACACTGCGCACCGGACTCATCGTCATTGAAGCCTAGTTCAGGGGCTACTGAGGGAGTCCTGGATTAGGGGGTCTCCGGACAGTCGGACTATACCCTTTGACCGGACTGTTGGACTCTGAAGATACAAGATTGAAGACTTTGTCTCGTGTCCGGATGGGACTCTACTTGGCGTGGAAGGTAAGCTAGGCAGTACGGATATGGATATCTCCTCCTTCGTAACCGACCTTGTGTAACCCTAACCCCTTCCGGTGTCTATATAAACCGGAGGGTTTTAGTCCGTAGGACAATAGACAATCAGACCATAGGCTAGCTTCTAGGGTTTAGCCTCTCCGATCTCGTGGTAGATCAATTCTTGTAATACTCATATCATCAAGAATAAATCAAGCAGGACGTAGGGTTTTACCTCCATCAAGAGGGCCCGAACCTGGGTAAAACATCGTGTCCCCTGCCTCCTATTACCATCCGCCTTAGACGCACAGTTTGGGACCCCCTACCCGAGATCCGCCGGTTTTGACACCGACAGTGATGGTGAAGTGATTCGTGCAGGACTTCGCCTAAGCACTACGAAGATATGACCGAAGGCGTAAACTGTGGGAGGGGGCGCCGCACACGACTAACAATTGTTGGTGTGTATTCTAGGCGCCCCCTCCCCATGTATATATAGGTGGGAGGGGGAGGGAGCTGCCTTGGGCGCCCCAAGTAGGAGGAATCCTACCTGGGGGCCCTATTCCAATTCGGCCCTCCCTACCATATTTACCGGGAGGGAAAAGGAAGAGGAGGGAGAGGAAAGGAAGGGGGAGGCCGACTCCCCCCTTTCCTTCTCCTACTTGGTTGGCAGCCTAGAAGGGGTGCACCAACCCCTTGTGGGCTGGTGTGCTCCTTCCCCTTTGGCCCATGTGGCCCATTAACCCCCCGGGGGTTCCGGTAACCCCTCTGGTAGTCCGATATGTACTCGACAACCCTCGAAACACTTCCGGTGTCTGAATACTATCGTCCTATATATCAATATTTACCTCTCGACCATTTCGAGACTCCTCGTCATGTCCGTGATCTCATCCGGGACCCCGAACAACATTCGGTCACCAAATCACATAACTCATATAATACAAAATCGTCATCGAACGTTAAGCGTGCGGACCCTACGGGTTTGAGAACTATGTAGACATGACCAAGACACCTCTCTGATCAATAACCAATAGCGGAATCTGGATGCTCATATTGGTTCCTACATATTCTACGAAGATTGAGGGAGTCCTGAATTAGGGGGTGTCCGGATGGCCGGACTATACCTTCAGCCGGACTCCTGGACTATGAAGATACAAGATTGAAGACTTCGTCCCGTGTACGGAAGGGACTTTCCTTGGCGTGGAAGGCAAGCTTGGCGATACGGATATGTAGATCTCCTACCATTGTAACCGACTTTGTGTAACCCTAACCCTCTCTGGTGTCTATATAAACCGGAGGGTTTTAGTCCGTAGGACAACATACAGAACAACAATCATACCATAGGCTAGCTTCTAGGGTTTAGCCTCTCTGATCTCGTGGTAGATCTACTCTTGTACTACCCATATCATCAATATTAATCAAGCAGGACGTAGGGTTTTACCTCCGTCGAGAGGGCCCGAACCTGGGTAAAACTTCGTGTCCCTTGCCTCCTGTTACCATCCGGCCTAGACGCATAGTTCAGGACCCCCTACCCGAGATCTGCCGGTTTTGACACCGACATTGATGCTTTCATTGAGAGTTCCTCTGTGTCGTCGCCGTCAGGCTCGATGGCTCCTACGATCATCAATAGTGATGCAGTCCAGGGTGAGACCTTCCTCCCCGGACAGATCTTCGTCTTCGGCAGCTTCACACTGTGGGCCAATTCACTTGGCCATCTGGAGCAGATCGAAAGCTACGCCCCTGGCCGTCAGGTCAGATTTGGAAGTTTAAACTACACGGCTGACATCCGCGGGGACTTGATCTTCGACGGATTTGAGCCACTGCCGAGCGCGCCGCACTGTCCCGACGAGCATGATCTAGCTCGGCCGCCGAACAGTGCCCTGGAGGCCGCACCCGCATCGACTTCGACCCTTAATTTGAAGCCAACTGCGCCGATCGAGGATGGGCGGTTGGACGCCGCCTCGGGGGTTGCGATTCCAACGGCGATTCAACCGAACACCAGCCCCGCACTCCGCGAGACTCGTGACCCCAAGGAGCTGGACTCCTCTCCGGACTCCGAACCCTCCGCGCCCCTGCCGATCGGATCCGATTGGGCGCCGATCATGGAGTTTACTGCCGCAAACATCCTTCAGCACTCGCCTTTCAGCGATATTCTGAAGACACTAAAGTCTCTCTCTTTATCAGGAGAGCCCTGGCCGAACTACGGTCAGCAAGGTTGGGATACGGACGATGAAGAAATTCAAAGCCCACCCACCACCCACTTTGTAGCCACTATCGACGATTTAACCGACATGCTCGACTTCGACTCCAAAGGCATTGACAGTATGGACGCCAATGAAGGAGACGATAAAGAACCAGCTCCTATTGAGCCCTGGAACGCCACCTCGTCATATGACGTATACATGGTGGACGCACCAAAAGATGACGACGAGGAGCGGAAGGACGCACCGAAGGCTTGTTCCCTCGAAAGGCAGTCAAAGCGGCGACGCAAGCGCCGCCCCAAATCCCGCCTCGACAGAAATAGCGATCACACAGACCCAGTGCTGGAGCAGGGCGAACCACTGCCGGACAACGGAAATCCGGATAATCAAACCGAACAAACAAATTCTATCAAGGATAATGGTCCGGACGACATAACGCCGGACAGGCACCCGGAGCAGTAGAATGCCCGTAAAAGGCTTGTTGCCACCGCGAGGAGTCTTAAAAAGCAGAAGTAAAGGCTCAAGGCCGCGCAAGACACACTCCAAATCAGATGGAGTAAAATACTCAACACTTCAGCAAGGTACAGCGACAATCGCCCCTCCAAGAGCTACCCAAAGCGGAAGCTGCTACCCGAATTCGATGAGGAGGCCTCAGACCCCCCACAACCAAATATCAGAGCAGCCACCTGGTCGGATAGACGACCCCTCTACCAACACAGAGCGGCATACAACGCCGCTCACAATACAATACGCGACCCATGCGAGGGCTCGCACCCAAAGGACGGCGCAACAAGATCCATCGATGGACCACGCAAGCGCGCCCCAGCATACAATGCAACACAACAAACATCCAAACAACATGGTACACCCAGCTATAGGGGTGCCGCACACCCCCTATGTTTCACCGATGAGGTGCTGGACCATGAATTTCCAGAGGGATTCAAGCCCGTAAACATAGAGGCATACGACGGAACAATAGACCCTGGGGTCTGGATTGAGGACTACATCCTTCATATCCATATGGCTCGAGGAGATGATCTCCACGCCATCAAGTACTTACCCCTCAACCTCAAAGGGCCAGCTCGTCACTGGCTCAAAGGCCTCCCGAAAAGCTCCATTGGAAGTTGGGAAGAGCTCGAAGACGCCTTTCGGGCAAATTTTCAAGGGACTTATGTCCGACCTCCGGATGCCAACGATTTGAGTCATATAACTCAACAGCCCGGAGAGTCAGCCCGAAAGCTTTGGAACAAGTTTCTTACTAAAAAGAACCAGATTGTCGACTGTCCGGACGCCGAAGCCTTGGCAGCTTTCAAGCATAGCGTCCGTGACGAATGGCTCGCCATACACTTCGGCCAAAATAAGCTGAAAACGATGGCCGCATTAACAAACATCATGACCCGCTTTTGCGCGGGTGAGGACAGCTGGCTAGCCAGATGCAGCACCAGCGACCCCAGTACATCTAAAGTTAGAGATGGAAACGGGAAATCACGGTGCAACAGCAATAACAAACGCCTGAATAAAGAAGACAGCACGAAGGGCATGGCAGTAAATGCCGGATTCAAAAGCTCTCGGCCAGGTCAAAAGCCGCCCCCTAAAGGCACCAGGGATGAACTATCCAGCCTCAACAAAATTCTGGACCAAGTATGTCAGATCCATAGTACCCCTGGTAAACCTGCTAATCATACCCACAGAGAATGTTGGGTCTTCAAGCAGTCCGGCAAGCTCAACGCCGTACACAAGGGGGAGGATACACCAAGTGAAGACGAGGACGAGCCCCCAAGAAAGACACGGGGGAACAAAAGAAATTTCCACCAGAAGTCAAAACAGTAAACGTGTTACACGTGATCAAGGGAAACAACAACGCGGCACTCCCAGGAAAATATACCCAAGTGCCTGTCACCGCAAAGTCCTGCCACTGGTCGTCTCAACCGATCACTTTCGACCATCGCGATTACTCAGCAAGTATCTGACATGCAGGATGGGCTGCCCTGGTATTAGACCCAGTAATTGGCGGATATCACTTCACACGAGTCTTGATGGACGGCGGCAGTAGCCTAAACCTAATATATCAGGATACAATCCGCGGGATGGGGTTAGACCCAACACAAATTCGCCATAGCAATACTACCTTTAAAGGAGTAACGCCAGGCCTAGGGGCTCGTTGTACGGGCTCCCTCCTACTACAAGTTATATTCGGCTCCCCCGATAACTTCCGTCGCGAGCATTTAACTTTCCACATCGCTCCGTTTCAAAGTGGCTATCAAGCACTGCTCGGACACGAAGCTTTCGCTCGCTTTAATGCAATACCACACTACGCCTCCCTCACACTCAAGATGCCCGGTCCACGTGGCATCATTACAGTGCATGGAAATATCAAGCGATCTCTGCGTGCCGAAGAGAGTGAGGCTGCCTTGGCAGCCGCACACTAAAGGCGCCCAGACCAGCGAAAGCATCCAATAGATTGTCAAGACCTCAGACACAACTAATCGAGTCCGGCGCCGCTACTTATACTGAATAAATGGTCACACCCCTACTTGTCAATACAAGGGGCTCAACACGCGCAGACAAGTGGCAATTTCTTCTCATCTTGAATTATACATGGTTTCTTTAACAAACTATCTTTTTGCACGACAACTTTTTCACCTAAATTCCTCTCTTTTACAAACGATCATCGTGCTACACCCGTCCAGGATACGGCACAACGGAGACACAGGTCCAGACGTGCAGCAGGGACCCGCTCCAAGGATTCTTTTTAGATTAAGACCCTGCGTAAACCTTTTTTACTGTCTCTTGTTGATACATATCCACCGTTGAGAAGGATGCTGACGTCTTGGCATGTGGCCACGCTAGAACAATGCACGTACCTGGACACAAGGGGATTCTTACAAAGGCCATTATTTAGGCCCGGTTTATACCACAAAGACCGAATACCTTAGGGAGTGTTCGGCGTCGCGAGTTTGGTCCTATATGCATCAGCTCCGAATCATTGTCTTTGGTCAAATGTTGGGTTTGCCCGGCTCCTATGTTTTGGTACCTTACATTCCGCTTTACTGGCTAAGGTAGCACCGGGAGAACTACTGTGATCGTGCCCTGGTTCATCCGGACGAGCACCTCAGTAGAGAAAGCCGAAAACTGACTGACATGATATAGCGTGAGACTGGTCAACCACTCGATGACCTGTGGGAATGTTAGAATTCCTCCGCCTTAACGAAGGGTCGTTTTCCGGCCAGGCATGTACGCACCCCAAGATCGGGAGAGTGCGGAGCCACCAGGGGCTATCTAGTAGCCCCACTGTCAAACTCCTATGGTTAAGTGAAAGTGCTAAAGCATTATAGTCCGGTTGCCTCGCTCGCTCCGCTATCACCTCCTTAATAGGACCAAGACGTTGGGTTAAGTGTGAACGCGTGTTTTTGCGAGCACCTCCGCATTATATGCGTGGGGGTTGAAGCCGACGACTGCAATCTTTCAGGTTATACACATGTATACATAAACGGCCGCCCAGGAGGCATCATATTACTTTCAGGCAAAAGTATAAAAGTAGCCTTATGAAAATTTATAAAAGCATTTCGCTTACAATGAATTTACATATCACTCAAACATAATATTTTTTGAGCACTGGGTCTCTATCAAACGAGCACCCTCAAGAACTTCTTCAAAGTAGTGCTCAGCAGCCCTTCGACCTATGGCCGAATCCCGCGCTGCAACAGTGGTAGCATCCATCTCTGCCCAGCATGCTTTAACACGGGAAAAGGCCATCCGTGCGCCCTCTACGCACGCCGACCTCTTCATCGCATTAATGCGCGGCACCACGTCAAGGAACTGCTGCACCAAGCTGAAATAGCTGTTCGGTTTTGACCTTTCCGGCCATAGCTGATCCACAATAGACCTCATGGAGAGTCCGGACAACCTATTTAGTTTGGCCCATTTGGCTAATTGGTCAGTCAATGAAAGCGGACGCTCGGGAGAATGGAATTGTCTCCAAAATAGCTGGTCTACTTCATGGTCCGTCTGACCCTGGAAGTACTTGGCCGCATCGGCAGCGCTCGCCGCCAAATCCATATACCCATCCTCCAAACTCCATAGCCGATCCAGAGGGGCATACCGTGGATCTCCGAACTTCCTCCGCAACATAAAGGATTTCCTAGCCACAATATCCCCGGCTTCCCGCAGCTCCTCCTTCTTTGCCCTCATAGCAGAGCGGAGGTCTTTTCTCGTCGCAGCAGCCTTCTCAAGGTCCGATGCCTTCGCTTGGTTTTCCTTTTCAAGAACCCGACAACGGTCGGCGGCGGCTTTTAATTCTATGGCCATCTTGGCCATCTTGTCTCGGCTCTCTCCATGCGCGGCCTTCTCGGCTTGCAACTCTTCGGCCGCCTTCAAAGCAGCCGCATTACCCAACCTCGCTTGTTCCTTGGCTCGGGCAAGTTCTGCCCGCAAGGCCTCAACAGTGGCAGCTCCATCTGCAGTCACAACATATTAAAGATACTGGCATCATGATGCTCTTCTTGTGTGGTGTTTACCAGATAATAACACTTACCTTATGCCTCGTCAAGCCTTTTGTTAACAAGCTCGATGTCGGCGTCTGCCGCATCCAACTGCCGTTCTAAATGGGTAAACTCGCTAGTCCGGCTAGCCACCGAAGCTTCCATCACCTGCACATAGAGGCAGTATGGTTATTACCTGGGAATATGATCCTCTGTTCATCGTCGTTTCCGACGACAACCAGAGTCTCAGGGGCTACTATCTACACAGGGCACACCTAGCATGTGCAGGACTATCATACATTCTTTTACGTACCTCAAAGCCTGTCGGTAGACTCATAAAAGCTTCATGCAATCCGCTTTCGGCGGACGAGATTCTCTCCATCACCGTATTCATCAGCACACGGTGTTCATCTGAGATGGCCGCTCGCCCCACCAACTCCCTCAGAACATCCGATCACACACTAGACGGTGCCGGACTCTTTTGTCTGCTCTCTTCGGGAGCCGGACACTGGGAGCTTCGGGGGTCAATGGGATTATCTTCTGGCCTCACCGGACTTGGAGAGGCCCTCCGCGACGACACTTCAGGGTCGCCCGCTTCCGGAGCGGAGGAGTCTGGAGGAGGCGTTTCGCTCTCCATCATCTCTGGAAGAAGATCCCCCGAAGACGAGCTCATTTGAGAGGGGCTAAGGCCCGAACTGCAAAAATATATGCGGTGGTTACTCTCTCAGAAGAAAAAGATGGCATATATGTACTATTGAAGTATTTCGGGTCACTTACGACTCGCGGGAGAATTGATCCCCCCGTGGACTTTGTGCGGCAACAACGCCCCACAAGGTAGGACCCTCTGTGGGAGACTTCTTCTCCCGTTTGGAAGTTTCGGCTTCTGAATCCCCGGGCGCAGTCCTTTTCCTCTTCTGGTCGTCTTCCTTCATGGAGATGCTCGCTCCCTCGGTTAGAATGGGCAGCGTTGGGGGCCCGTGTCCGCCCGTATTATCCTCCACAGTATCTTCCTTCAAGGGCTCCGGGCAAGGTGCGGTCTGGAGCATCTTTTCCAATACCAGATTTTCCAAAC
>NC_057803.1:454134251-454141199 GCF_018294505.1 Triticum aestivum
GGAACACCGAATCAACTTCGCCTTTTTTTAGCCAGTCCTGGTCAAAAAGCGAACTCTCAGAAATAACTTCGTAACAAAGGAGAGATAGCATGTTCGGCTGGAAGATGCCTTACCTGTTCGGTGGCGCGGTTACTACTCAGGCCCACATCCTCGGTGATTTTCGGACACTCCACCCGAGGTCCAAAGAATGACTTGTACATCTCCTCGTGCGTCAGGCCGAGAAAATTTTGAATGACACGCGGTCCCTCGGGATTGAACTCCCATAGGCGAAGAGGCCGGCGCTTGCAAGGCTGGACTTGACGAACCAGCATAACTCGTATTACCGCAACCAAACTGAAATCTCCATTGAAGAGATCTTGAATGCGACTTTGCAGTATAGGCACGTCCTTGGCTGGACCCCAGCTCAGACCTCTGCTGATCCATGACATCAGTTGTGGTGGAGGGCCCGAGCGGAAAACAGGGGCGGCCGCCCACTTGGCACTTCTTGGAGCCGTATGTAGAACCACTCATGTTGCCATAATTCAGACACCTCTGGGATGGAACCTTTGGGCCACGGAGCTCCCGTCATCTTGCGTATTGAGGCACCTTCACACGCTGCATGTTGCCCCTCGATCATCTTCGGCTTTACTTCAAAGGTCTTGAGCCATAGGCCAAAGTGAGGGGTAACCCGGAGGAAGGCCTCGCACATGACAATAAATGTTGTGATATGAAGAAAGGAGTCCGGAGCTAAATCATGTAAGTCTAGCCCGTAATAAAACATCAAACCCCTGACGAAAGGATCCAGAGCAAGGCCTAGACCTCGGAGGAAGTGGGAGACGAACATGACGTTCTCGTTGGATTCGGGGGTGGGGACGGCCTGCCCTCGGGGAGGCAGCCGATGCAAAATCTCGGCGGTCAGATATCTGGCCTCCCTCAACTTTTTGATGTCTTCTTCCGTGACGGGGGAAGGCACCCATCGGCCTTGAAGGCTAGATCCGAACATGACTGAAGGTTCGGAGCACCTGACCTGAACTTCGGGCGTTTAAGCTTGAGGTGGGGGAAGGATTCAATTGAGCACGGGAGGAAAAAATAAAAGCCTTGTCCCCTTTATAAAGAGGGTGAATAGCAAGCGTCCTCTCCGTGTCCGTTTGGACTTGCCTATAATCTAGGAGTCCTAGAAGCGGTTGGGTTACCCACGCCCGTATTGATGAGAATCCCAGAATAAGGGGACATGATCTCTGCTTTAACAAGACGTGCCAAGGAAACCGCCTCGCATGACGCGCTGAGGTGGGATAATAAAACGACTCGGATAAAGGCTTGGCCGTGGTGTGTCACACTACGGAATACGTCAGCAGATTAGATTTGTGTAAATATTATTCTTTCTGTGGCAATATGTGGAAACTTATTTTGCAGAGCCGGACACTATCTTTGTGTTAAAAATCTTCTATGAAGTACTTGGAGGAGGAACTCGCCTTGCAATGCCGAAGACAATCTGCGCGCCGGACTCGTCGTCATTGAAGCCTGGTTCAGGGGCTACTGAGGGAGTCCTGAATTAGGGGGTGTCTGGATGGCCGGACTATACCTTCAACTAGACTCCTGGACTATGAAGATACAAGATTGAAGACTTCGTCCCGTGTCCGAAAGGGACTTTCCTTGGCATGGAAGGCAAGCTTGGCGATACGGATATGCAGATCTCCTACCATTGTAACCGACTTTCTGTAACCCTAACCCTCTCCGGTGTCTATATAAACCAGAGGGTTTTAGTCCGTAGGACAACATACATAACAACAATCATACCATAGGCTAGCTTCTAGGGTTTAGCCTCTCTGATCTCGTGGTAGATCTACTCTTGTACTACCCATATCATCAATATTAATCAAGCATGACGTAGGGTTTTACCTCCGTCGAGAGGGCCCGAACCTGGGTAAAACTTCGTGTCCCTTGCCTCCTGTTACCATCCGGCCTAGACGCACAGTTCGGGACCCCCTACCCGAGATCCGCCGGTTTTGACACCGACAAAGATCTTTATCGGTCGAACCATAATGACAACATACGTTATTCCCTTTGTCATCGGTATGTTACTTGCCCGAGATTCAATCGTCGGTATCTTCATACCTAGTTCAATCTCGTTACCGGCAAGTCTCTTTACTCATTTCGTAATACATCATCCCGCAACTAACTCATTAGTCACATTTCTTGCAAGGCTTATTATGATGTGCATTAACGTGAGGGCCCAGAGATACCTCTCCGATACTCAGAGTGACAAATCCTAATCTCGATCTATGCCAACCCAACAAACACCTTCGGAGATACCCGTAGAGCATCTTTATAATCACCTAGTTACATTGTTACTTTGATAGCACACAAGGTATTCCTCCGGTATCCGGGAGTTGCATAATCTCATAGTCAAAGGAATATGTATTTGACATGAAGAAAACAGTAGCAATAAAACTGAACAATCAATATGCTAAGCTAACGGATGGGTCTTGTCCATCACATCATTCTCGTAATGATGTGATCCCATTATTAGATGACAACTCATGTCTATGGTTAGGAAACTTAACCATTTTTGATTAACGAGCTAGTCTAGTAGAGGCTTACTAGGGACACGGTGTTTTGTCTATGTATCCACACATGTATCAAGTTTCCGGTTAATACAATTCTAGCATGAATAATAAAAATGTATCATGATATAAGGAAATATAAAATAAAAACTTTATTATTGCCTTTAGGGCATATTTCCTTCACGTGATGCTCTTGAAGCAACACTATGTGCTTGCATGAAGGGATTGTCTCTTGCCCTTTAGGGAAGTGGTCATTGTATTATGATCGAGATGGATTCTACTATTGCAGTCAAGCTTGTCCAGACAAAGGAGGCTGATAGATCGATTTACTCATCTCTTATTAAAGAGATTAGACATCTAATGTCTCTTTGTGATTCTTATATTACTCATATAAATCGTACCCAAAATAGTGTTAGCGATAGCTTAGCTAATTTTGCTCGAGCTGAAGGAAGAACCATGACATAGCTGGGTTATGGTCCTGATTTTATTTTAAAGCTAAATGCTATTGATTGTAAGGACTTGAATAGTTGAGTAATACAAGTGCTCACCCGCAAAAAGAAGAAGAAGAACGAGATTGAGGGAAAGAGAGGAGCCATCGACGGTGGCGACCATTTAGGATACGCCATAGGTAGGGAGATTGGTTCGCTCGGGTAAGAAGCCGTCTGACCCAGGAGGGATTAAAAAACCAATGAAGAAAAAACCTATTTGGTATGTATGGAATGAAGAAAGTCGGGAACATAGAAGGTGGAAAAAAGATCATAAAAGGAGAAAATTCTGAAGACAAGGAAGTGAGATTACAAGTTCCTGTTTAAGGACGAGACTTACTTGCTCCTCGCGCGTGCGCCCATCCGTGTTCCCGCGTACGTGGCTTGATTTGATTGGAACAAAATAAGACCCGACCCCACTCCCTTAAAATCAGGAAGAGGGGAAGGGGGAGATGATTAGATTAGAAAGAAAAAAAGAAAAAAAAGTCAACCATAGAATAAAGTGGGAGCACGGATGGGAGTACGGAGAGGGAGTAGGTAAGTCCTATCCTCTGTTTAACAGTAAGATAACCAATAATTTCTCTGTCCGAAATTAGTTGTCGTCCAAATGTATCTGAGTATTTTGTTGGGTAGGAATCAAATTTTGTACTCCCTCCGAAATCCACGTGTAATCCACACACATATCCTACGAGCTATTTTTTGCTATACCTATCCAGCTATCCCCATCTCCTCCTTCTCCACTTTGGTCTTCCACGCCCACTTCCAGTTCCCCACACTCGCCTCCATCTTCTTCTCTTCGAGATGCTTCTTAGGATTGCGTCGTCTCCGGCCGCCGTCGCCGCGGCTAGCCAGCTCTCTGCGTCAAGCCCGGCCCACGGTTATGCGAGGCTGCCGCCGTTAGCGAAAGTGTCGTCGACGGCGTGCAGGGCCGCGGGGAAGGGGAAAAAAGAGGAGGTACTCCTCAGCGGTGTGATGTTCCAGCCGTTCGAGGAGCTCAAGGGGGAGCTTTCGCTCGTGCCGCAGGCCGAGGGCCAGTCGCTCGCCAGGCAAAAGTTCGTCGACGAATGCGAGGCCGCCATCAACGAGCAGATCAAGTGAGTAAACCCACGCCACCGCTATGCGCCTCGTCATCCTGATAAATCGACTGCGTGCAATTTGTGCCTGCAGATTTTACTGTAAATTTGTACAAAGGACTGATGGTTTTGGTTTGAGTTACTTGACCATCCTTAGCTCGCTAGATAGCGCCTGCATCTGGTCCTGATTAGAGGAAAACTAATACTGTATGTCTGCATTGCAGTGTGGAGTACAATGCCTCGTACGCGTACCACTCCCTCTACGCCTACTTCGACCGGGACAATGTTGCTCTCAAGGGCTTTGCCAAGTATGCACAGTGCTGTAGCTGTCTTCCATTACTAAAGCTACCAGTACAATTTTCTGAACAAAGCTTTGGTTCTGATATGCGCCTGTTTCTTTTCTCCAGGTTCTTTAGGGAATCGAGCGACGAGGAGAGGGAACACGCGGAGATGCTTATGGAGTACCAGGTATCAATGATTCCCTTGACCTTTAAATTATTAATACCATTGTCCTCTGCGTGCTAGCTAGAAACTGATGGATGATGCTTGGTGTATTCTTGTGTGTGTCCATCAGAACAGACGTGGAGGGCGGGTGAGGCTCCAGTCTATCGTGACCCCATTGACAGAGTTCGACCACTCTGAGAAAGGGGATGCTCTGTATGGTAAGTTTATTTATGGTTGTGGGTGTTTATGCATATTCAGTTCTTAGAAAGGGGCCAGATTAATTACCCGGGGAAAGTAACATTACTCCCTCCGTTCCATAATTATTGTCGTGCTTTTAGTTCAAATTACCACGACAATAATTATGGAGCGGAGGGAGTAGTTTGCTAGATTACAGGGTAAGTTGTAGGTATATGCAAAGCTATATACTCCCTCCGGTTCTTTTTAATTTGCATATAAGATTTGGTCAAAGTCAAATTTTGTAAAGTTTGACTAGGTTTATAGAAAAAGATATCAACATTCACACTATGAAATCAGTATTATTAGATGCATGATGAAATTAATTTTCATAACATATAACTTTAGTATTGTAGATGTTGGTGTTTTTTTTATAAAGTTAGTCAAACTTTACAAAGTTTGACTTTGACCAAATCTTATATGCAGACTAAAAAGAAACGGAGGGAGTAGCTGATTATCAACTGAACATGACCTCAGTCAAACAGATGTCAATTTTTAGCTCTTGATCAGTTATGCAGCTGGTCTCCAGTGACCTGGTACTCCATAGATAGAGGTGGGAGTACCAACAAAATCTCACCATTGATTTGAGAGGGCACTTTAGACTTTTTGTCTCCTTAGTTTAGATATAATGTTGAGATATTCCCGTGATCTAATTTCCTAATACGACCAGCTTAAAAAGAAAAGAAAAAACACTCATCCGATCAAGCGCACGCCCGCCGCCTCTGATCGTGCACAATGACGGTTGCCGGCTTGCCGGCTTGCCGCATCCTCCCGGAGGAGCCGTCCTCAGGCCCTTTCACGCACATGCATGAAAATCTGGCAACTTAGCCGCCGGCGACACGGCCCTCCGCTGGATCTGCGCACTGCATGCACCTCTGTTCCTAGCGTTGTCAAGCAATTGGTTCATGTTTCCAATTCCAACAATCACATAATTACTAATAGTTGCATTATTTCACCTCATCGTGTTTTATCTCTCTTGAGATCTGATGTGATTTTGTTTTTGGGATGTGAAGAAGTCCTTCTCTATGCATCCCGTGAATCATGGCTCGGTCGCTAGCTTAATCGCCGCCAGCATGTTGATTTTATCCCTTAATTAGTGGAGAATTAACAATCTAGTCCTAATTACCAAATTACCCTCGAAGTGGTGGTACTCCCCAAGTTTTAACGGTAGTACCCCAGGGTTCGGCTCCTCTGCAGTCCAGTAATTATTGTACGGGTACTGTAGCTACCGAAATCCGCCGGCCGTTTCAATCTGTTGGCTCTCCTTCCTCCCCTCACCCTTTGCAGTAGTGGAGGCTCCTAAAGACTGCGACCACGGCGGCCGGCGGAAGCTCACCAGTAAGGAATCGACCGCCACATAGCCTTACTAGCTGGTGCATTTGCGTAGTTGCGCTCGTCGTGGCTCGGGTCGCTGGATGAGGTGCCGTCCGAGAGAAGCGCTGATGTATAGCAGTAGCAGATGATGCTGGCGAAGAGCAGCACCATGATCAGGCGGAGCATGGACCATAGGCGGAGGTCGGCCTACGCAGGCACATTTGGCGTAACGTACACGAGCATCGGCGTCCTGCATGTACTCCGGCGCATCAGGAGGGCAGTCCAATGTTGGCGTCCCGTACTTCGGCAGTGTTTTCATGTGTTCGGTGCATGAAGAAAAATTTCCTCACCGGCGAACACTTGGATGCTGTCGACGTCGGCAGCAAAGGCGCCCTCGTTCTCGGAAGCAGTAGCATCCATCCATGACGGCTCCTACCCGGGCAAAGCCGTGCTCCGAAGCTGTGCGACGCACTCGGCGGCCGGCGGCGCTGCGCAGGCCGGACGGGAGGGTGGTAATACTCCGGCATGGGCGTCCCGTAGTGCAGCACGTCGGACCCGATCAGCGCAGTGGTGATGCACACACTAAGGCAATGAGGCTATGTGGCGGCTGGTTTTTTACCCGTGCACTTCCGCCGGCCGCCGTGGTCGAGCTCATTAGAGCAACTCCAATGGGGCGACCCATTTCGTCCGCGGCCGTCCGTTTGGGTCGGCGCGGACAGAAAAGGCGGCCCAACGCGCCGACCCAAACGGACGCGCGTCCGTTTTTCATCCGCAGGCGACCCATTCCCGGCCCATTTTTGAGCCTGATTTGCGTCGGCGCAGACACAAGACGGATGCGCGCGCGCTCGCCCTCTT
>NC_057803.1:454452525-454463671 GCF_018294505.1 Triticum aestivum
GCCCCTCATCATGGTGAGTTTTTTTCTTCTGTTTTTAGATTTAGTTTATGTTTGTTTAGTTTAGGTTAATTAGGTTAGTTTAGTTTAGGTTATTTAGGTTAGTTTAGGTTAATTTAGTTTATTTTAGGTTACATTTAGTTTACAGTTTTGTTTAGGTTTTTTCCTGTTTTTAAGAATAATCAAGAAAGATGAAATAAAAAGAAAAATTAGAAGAGGAGGAAGAAGAAGAAGAAAGAACAATAAGTAGTAGTAGAAGAAGAAGATGAAAAAAGAAGTAGAAGTTGAAGATGAAGATGAAAAAATAAGTAGGAAAAGGGGGCGCCCGGGGACGAGCAGGTTAATTAGGGGGTTCCTCGGTGTCGATGGAACCCTAAATAGCAAGTATATCGTCGGTGCGAGATACATGTGGCCGTCGGTGTCGAACACTACATCCATGTCCCAAAAGTGACGCCGATGTCCGGCGTCCCAAAGCAACTGTTCTCGGCGTCGATGGCGGTCGAACACCATCGCGAATTTGTTTGGCAGCATCTGCGATGACGATTAAAAGGCAAGTGTTGAAACTTGAAATACCCAAACTGACTCAAGTCGGTTTGGTTGTTTGAAATTTCAAAACTTGGCTTTAATCCTCATCGCAGAGGCTGCCAGACAAATTCACGATGGTGTTCGACCGTCATCGGCCACCAGAACTATTGTTGTGGGACGCCGGATGCCGGCTTCACTTGTGGAATGTGGATCTAGTGTTCAACGTCGAGCGCCACATGTATCTCGCACCGATGATACTTGCTATTTAGGGTTCCATCGACGCCAAGGACCCCCTAACCCGCTCGTCCTGTTATCAATATTTAGTTAGGTCAACGGAAGAAACAAAATTGCTATGTTACTCATCTTTGGATTTAAATGTGCAGTTATTTCGTTGCTGCGAGGGTCTAGTGTTCGACGAGCTCCGCCCCTGCGTTCGTTGGTGAGCACAAGTGACATCTCCCGATGAAACTTGCTAGCTATAGGTGTCAATCATTAGTATGCGTAACCACTATGCATCTCCCATTCGAAAGGGTTACATCTATAAATATGCATGCATTTGCATATTATAATCATGATTCTTTCGAATTATCCAATGTTATCCATAGACAGCCTGAGTATGTGTAGATTGGGTTTGTTTTCCATATGCTATACTCCGGATTCGATGCAGAATTTCGTCTGTGCCTCCCTGTTGTTGTCCGGGTACACATCCTCTCTGCTTATTGCCAAGACGTGTGTCAGGAGAACATCGGGGAGGTGCTGCCAAAATTTTGCGTCGGATCCGTAGTAGCGCATGGGAAAATGAACCCAATCTACACATACTTGGGGTGGGCTTAGGACCTATCTTTACCTATTAGCGTGTAGGTTGCATGGATGTAATAAAACTGACAAACTCCATTAACTGATGGATATGGTTTGCTTAATTATGTATATATTTCTTGTGTGTCCAGTAGGAAGTCAATATTAGTGATCGTGCATGGATGTACACCGGTTACACTAGTCAGAAAGTATGGACCGAGGAATGGTTAACAGAAACCAAGGTGTTTGTTAGAGCCGCATTTGCAAATGGCCAGGAATTAAGCTGGTGCCCCTGTGCCCGTTGCGACAACTATAAAAAGAGGGACGAGCTTGAAATGAGTAAAGTCCTGTAAAAGTTTGGTTTTATGCCTGGTTACACGGTCTGGACATTACATGGTGAGTCTGCCCAACGTGCTAGAGCCAAGGTGGTTCGTCGTCGCACCGACGAGCATGGTACCGGGACCGCAGACGTGGTGCAAGACTTTGACGATGCTCGGGACTCAGACGAGGAGATGGAGGAATCTGCAAAGGCCTTCACTGAAATGTTGGAGTCCTCAAAACGTCCTCTCCATGAGCACACTGAGCTTTGTCAGCTGGATGCCATCTCACAAATAATGGCTTTGAAGGCTCAATTCAACTTGGGCAGATAATGCTACGACGCGATGATGACAGTATTCTAATGATTTCTACCCAAAGGCCATGTGCTACCTCCAAACCTGTACCAGTCTGACAAAATCCTCTGTGCTCTTAAGATGCCCTATGAGAAGATACATGCCTGTGAGAAAGGATGTGTCTTATTTAGGCTTCAGTATGAGGACTTGAACTATTGTCCCATTTACAATTCTTGCAGGTATGTTGTGGTAGACAACGGTATGGGTGAGAAGACGCAGAACAAAATGCCCATTAATGTTCTTCGGTATATGCCAATCGTACCAAGACTTCAATGTCTTTTCATGGTCGAAGAGACGGCCAAACAGATGACATGGCACAAAACAGGCAAAAGAACCGATCTAGATGCAGATGGGAATGTGATGATGGTGCACACATCGGATGGTGAAGCGTGGAAGCGCTTCAATGCATTACATAAGGAAAAAATGACAGATCCAAGGCACCCTCGAGTCGTCGTTAGCACAAATGGGTTCAGTGTGTTTGGTCAGATGCAACCCCATACAGCTATTGGCATGTGTTTGTCATTCCACTCAATCTCCCCCCGGGCAGATTATGCAAAGAAAGAACATTTTCCCGACGTTGATAATTCCAGGGCCCAACTATCCAGGGAAGAATATGAATGTGTACATGCAGCCGCTTAAGGACGAATTGCAAGAGGCTTGGGATAATGGGTTCAAGAGATACGACACCTTTAGCAAAGAGAACTTCATAATGCGTGCCTGGTACATGTACTCAACGCATGACTTGCCGGCGTATTCGCTATTCGTTGGCAGGTGTGTGCATGGAAGGTTCCCGTGCCCCACATGCAAGGGATCTCTTGAGTTTCGTTGGCTGACGACAGGGCGAAAGTATAGTTGCTTCGACTTGCATAGACCGTTTCTACATCCTGGCCATAAGTTCAGGAAAGACAAGAAGAACTTCATCAAAGGTAGAGTTGTCAAGCACTCTGCACCACCTGCGTTGACAGGCCAACAGACCCTAGATCAGTTAAACGCTCTCAAGCCAGATCCAGAGCGTCCAGGGTATTTCAAGGGGTATAATAAGGAACACGCTTGGACTCACAAGACATGCTTCTGGGATCTGTCTTACTTCAAAGACCTCCTTTGCCCACACAACATCGACGTGATGCACACTGAAAAGAATATCGCCGAAGCCATTTTTGGTACATTGTTCGGCATAGAGGGGAAATCAAAGGATAATACTAAGGCTAGAGTCGATCAAGAGGAGCTATGTGATAGACCATTACAAAAGATGAAAGAACCGAAAGGAAAGGGGAACTGGACGAAGCGAAAGGCATGGTTCAATCTTGGAAGGCCAGCTATGAAGGAAATTATTTTGTGGGTGAAAATGTAGTTGATGTTCCCCGATGGGTATGCAACAAATCTAAAGAGGGGAGTGAGTCTTCAAAAGTTTAAAATATTTGGTCTAAAAAGTCATGATTGGCACATATGGATTGAGCGGATAATGCCGGTGATGTTACGTGGCTTCATCCATGAGGATGAATGGCTAGTACTAGCAGAGCTAAGCTATTTCTTCTGTGTTCTTTGTGCAAAATAACTATCGCATGGCCTCCTAGAAGAAATGGAACAGTTGGCGCCGGAGTTGATCTGCAAGTTAGAGATGATATTTCCGCCAAGCTTCTTTAATCCAATGCAACACTTGATTTTGCATCTCCCGACCGAGGCACGATTGGGGGGAGGGGCGTGCAAAATCGTTGGTGCTAATCAACTGAGAGGATGCAAAAGATGCTTCGAGCAAAATGTAAAAATAAATGTAGTATAGAAGCATCGATGGAGGAGGCATTCATCACTGAGGAGGCGGCAAACTTCGTGACATCACACTACGAAGCCAAAAATCGTCATTTGCATAATCCGAAGCCTCGGTACAATGCTGACGAACCTCAAAAGGGTCAATCCAACCTCAACCTATTCAAAGGGAATCTCGCACTAGCCAGTGGTTGGAAACCAGTAAGGTTCGATGTTGAAGAATGGCAGACCATTTCGCGGTATGTCTTCAACAACCTAACAGAAGTGCGGCCGTACATCAAGTAAGATCTCGGTACATTGTTTCACAACTTCTAATTCCTTTGAACTTCTCTTATTCCTGGATATTAGATGCAGTTGATACGTCGCCATATTCTTGTATGGAGCGGTGATCCAAAAGGATTCTGTCGAAGAGTATGAGCTTTTGGCAAAACAAGGAGCCGAATATCCCGGTTTCATCTCTTGGTTCAAAAAACGGTAATTTCCATTAGACCCTTTCATTTCTTTGGCTAATTTGCCACTAATGCAACAATCCTTTCGTATTAAACTTGTAGGCTAATTCAGAGATTATGGATGCCGAATTGAGACAAGTAGCTAATGGTTTTGACTATAAGGTACGTTCATTTGACAAATATGACATCAATGGGTATCACTTTCGTACCTATGGCAAAGAGCTATCTATGGCCGACCGAAAGTCTACAAATTGTTGTGTCTCTGCTATCGGCGAAGGAGGTATCGAGTATTATGGAAGCGTTAAAGAAATTTATGAACTTGAATTCTATGGTGAAAACCCACCAAACGTCGTAGTCTTCAGATGTTATTGGTTCCAGCCGAGGGAGACTAGAAGGACTCATGAACATATAGGGCTAGTCAAAATCAAACAAAGCACCCATTTGGATGTTCCCGATGTCTATATTACAGCTCAACATGCAACCCAAGTTTTCTATCTACCGTGGGCCTGTCAAAGTGATCCAAATCTCAGTGGTTGGGACGTCGTTTATGAAGTGCCGCCGCATGTTAGATCACCTCCCCCCAATGAAAAGGATTATGAACCTCACATTAACCAAGACACATATGACAAAGGAGAATTCTTCCAAGAAACACGTCTTTCCAAAAAATGTTTCAAGAACCGCTCTACTCCATCCTAGAATATTGAAGTAGACAACGATAGTGAATCCGACTTCACCCCTAAGCTGGAACAAGAAGAGCCGGAAGAAGAAGAATTTACTGCTGCAGATGACCTGTCAATGCTTGAACGATTACGTAAAGGTGGCCTTCCACATGATGATGCATTTATTAATGATGATGATGATGAGCACGTCATTACCGATGCTGATGATGATGATGCTTTTATTAGTGATGATGATGATGAGCACGTCATTACCGATAGTGATTATTAGGTATTCAAATTTTATGTTGTACTTGATTTATATAGTTATTTGTATGATTGTATGATTTATACAGTTGGTATTTATAATTTTCTTACTTTGTATGATCGTTTCTTATACATAGTGCCATGGTATTGATGTCCGTCCCGATCGGCCCTCGCCCGCTTTATGATTCGGATGTGGTAAATTCTCTTTCATAACTATTTGTTGCATTTCGCATTTATGACAATTATGGCCATCAAGTTTACATAGAGATATTTTAATCTAGGAGGTATGTGAACCGGAATTTGAAACGGCCCCTCTTGTCGAGAAGTTAAATTTAGTTGAAAAAGAAAATGAGTATTTGAAAGGAAAAATTAAAAGAATTGAAGAAGAGAAGATGACATTGGAGTTGTATGTTGCCGATGTCATCGATGATCACAAGATGAAGATGAATGCAATGCGCTTGAAGATGGATGCAATGCGCCTGAAGCTTAAGAAGATTAGAAAATATGCCGTTGATAATGAGGCTTGGTATCATTATGCCGTTGGATCAATTGTTACCTTAGTTGCGATCTTCATCACATTTGTTGTGATGAGGGTAAGTTTTCTCTAGTGTTTTGCTTTACAAATGGATACTTAGCTTATTTTCCTCCTAAATGGCATAATTACCTAAGTTAGATAAAAAATGATCTATACTTAGCTTATTCAATTCATTTATGGCATACTTAGCATACTTAGGTAAAAAAATGGCATGATAATCTTTGTTAGCTCCAAAATGATATAGACTTAGCTTATTTTCCTCGAAAATGACATAATAACCTTACTAAGCTCCAAAATGACCTATTTACCTAGCTTAGCTCTAAAATGACCTACACTTAGCATTTTTACCTAGCTTAGCAATAAAATGACATTTTTACCTGCCTTAGTTAGAAGAAGAAGATAAAGAAGAGGAGAGGAGAAAAAGAAAGATAAGAAGAAAAATCTTCTTCTTCTTCTTCTTCTTCTTCTTCTTCTAACTAGTCTTCTTCTTCTTCTTCTTCTTCTTCTTCTTCTTCTTCTAACTTTCATCTTTCCCAATTTGCAGATTTGCTTTACATGAGGAAGCTTGGATTCATGGGATGTACTATTCTTCTGGTGCTTCCTTGTTGTTTATGAAAACTTGTTTGGATATGTATGTCTATATGGATATGTTGTTGGAAACTTGTTTTTGGTTATGTATATATGGATATGTTGGACTTTGTTGAACTATGTTGTTGGATTTGATGAAATATGTTGTTGGACATGTTGGATATGTATGCATGTATATCTGTGTTTGAAACCATGCCTAATTGATGGGATTTAAATAAAATCAGGGGATATATAGCCTCTTTGTCGTCTGCTAGCAGACGACAAAGAGGACACGTGGCAGTCACCTGTGCAAACTGGGAACACTGGCTGCCTATTTGGTCATTTTGCCGTTTGCTGGCAGGCGACAAAGTGACCAACTATGCCGTCTGCTGGCGGACGGCATAGCTAGACACGTCACAGCTTCCAAGTGCTGCCTAGCTGAGCTCTTTGTCGTCTGTCAGTGGACGGCATAGAGCTTCGACTCTTTGCCATCCGCTGGCAGATGGCAAAGAGCACCGTTAACCCCCTAATGGCTCTCATGCCACCGCACTGCCGTCTGCTGTCTTTGCCGTCTGCTGGCCTCGGATGGCGGACGGCATAATCCTTTACCGTCCGTTTCTAGGAAGCGGATGGCAAAGAAGGCCTTTGCTGGCACGTGTTCATCCGGACAGTTTGCCGTCCGCTAGCGGACGGCAAAGAATTTTGCCGTCCGTGATCTATGCCTTTGCCGTCTGCCATGGCGGACGACAAAGAAGCTGATTCCAGTAGTGATATTGCTTGAGTTTATCCCTCTACATCATGTCATCTTGCCTAATGGGTTACTCTGTTCTTATGAACTTAATACTCTAGATGCATGCTGGATAGCGGTCGATGTGTGGAGTAATAGTAGTAGATGCAGAATTGTTTTGGTCTACTTGTTGCAGACGTGATGCCTATATACATGATCATGCCTAGATATTCTCATAATTATGCACTTTCTATCAATTGCTCGACAGTAATTTGTTCACCCACCGTAATACTTGGTGGATTGTTCTGCAATATTCCTATCGTGCGCCCATTCTCATATTCATTTTGATAATGTTCAGTACCTAACATGCATGAAAACAAGTGAGATTATCTTTGTAATGCAGAAGTGATTCTAATCCAATACTGCCTCCCTGTAAACCCCTTTGTGCTATCTCTGCAATTCTTCTGAGAGATGCCATGCATGCTGTAACTCAGTGTGTGCATTAATATAATGTGGCCTACTACTCGAAATATGAGAGCTCCAGAAGTGATGATACTTTGCAGATGACAGCTTCAACATATAGTAAAGAAGAACAAGTCGACCTGACCTGACATATTCAAAATATACTGAGGGAGAACAACTCGACCTGACCAGTCGACTGCAAATGTATCAGACACTCTTCCCAACAAGGAACATACTTATTAAAGAAGAGAAGAGGATCATCTTAAAGAAGAGCAGAAGATCAAGCAGATTGAAGATATTACAAATCTTTCTATACAATGTCGGTTGCCCACCCATGATGAACCAGAGCACACAGAGAAATAGTATTCCTTCCAGTCTCTCCATATGTGGCTCACATGCATTTTGAAACTAAAGTAGGAACATTTAGCTGACCAATTAAACATCTCTCAGTTTTACTAATATCAGCATAATATCAGATTTGAATTTGTTCAACTAAGCTTGTTTAGCTCGATGGGTGGAGAAGTGATATTACGACACAGACCACGTAGGCTGACTGTGGTCATCATAAAATGGGGAAACTATAAGCATGATGAGTATAGTGTTGACTGTTGAAAGGGCATTTCCCTACTTTATGTTTTGGATGATGATGACAACCCTTTGTGGTCTAATCATGTGCTATATGTTTCAGGTTCTCGATGCTTAGGCTTACATCGGATTGCTATTGCCTCTCGAAGGAAAAGATCGAAGACGTGTCCTCCACGCTTTTATTTTCTTTGGTCGTAGAGTACCCGTACTATCAAGAGGGGAATCCTCATTAGGAAGCTCTGGGGGAATCAGTTCACGTACACTTTTCTCACCCTCTCTTTGCCTTCCTCAGGTGTGTGTGGGAGAGAGAGTTTTTCCTTGCCTCTTCCCCTCTTTTCTGCTCACTGTTTCTGCCCAGCGGTTGTACCGCTCTCTGCAGCGGTTGTACCGCTGGGTCTTGTCGCTCACCAGCTTTGCTCGAGCGGTTGTACCGCTGCCTCCGGGCGGTGGTACCGCCACCATGCTCTGCAACAGCTGGGGCGGTGGTTCCGTCCATGCACCGCTCAAGTACCGCTCTCGCTTCTGGTTTGATGCGGTTCTTGGGCGGTAGTGGCCCGGTTGGTTTGGTCGTTCCACGATGACCGGTACCACCGGTGGTCCGAGCGGTTCTTCCGCTCAGTACTTAGCCGCCCAAGAGCTCAAGGCCATGCGGTTGTTCCGGCCAGGCACCGCCCAAGTACCGGTCAAGCTCCTGTTTTGATGCAGTGGTTGTGCGGTAGCCAGGCGGTTAGTCCGGTTATTTTTATTAGCCGGTACTACCGCCCGCCTGTCCGGTTGTACCGCTTGGTAGGGTTCTGCAGTTACACCGTGAGTCCCGGTTG
This sequence comes from Triticum aestivum, assembly GCF_018294505.1. NCBI lineage: Eukaryota > Viridiplantae > Streptophyta > Magnoliopsida > Poales > Poaceae > Triticum > Triticum aestivum. The sequence goes on from NC_057803.1 coordinate 454,461,347, forward strand.
TACCGGGACGAGGACCGGTTGTACCGCTGCAGTGCAAAAAACACAGTAACGGTTGGAAATGTGCGGTGACTATTTAAGGGGGCTTCTCCCACATACCACTCCCACCTTTGACCTCTCTCACTCCACCATTAATGCCCTTCAAGCTCTCTTGCCCGATCTCTCTCTCTAGCCACTCAAACTTGTTGATTTGCTAGGGATTGAAGGTGGAGACCTAGATCTTCACTTCCACCAAAGGATATTTGCTTCCCCCATACTTTCTTGTGTGGATTTTGTTACTCTTGGGTGTTTGAGCACCCTAGACGGTTGAGGTAACCTCGGAGCCACATTCCATTGTGGTGAAACTTCATGGTTTTGTTGGGAGCCTCCAATTAAGTTGTGGAGAGAGCCCCAACCTTGTTTGTAAAGGTTCGGCCGCCGCCTTCAAGGGCACCAATAGTGGAATCACGACATCTCGCATTGTGTGAGGGCGTGAGGAGAATACGGTGGCCCTAGTGGCTTCTTGGGGAGCATTGTGCCTCCACACCGCTCCAACGGAGACGTACTTCCTCTCAAAGGGAAGGAACTTCGGCAACACATCCTCGTCTCCACCATCTCCACTCTTGGTTATCTCGCGCCTTTATTTGAGCAAGCTTACTTGTTTCATATCTCTTGCTTGCTTGTGTACCTATCCTCGTTGCATCATATAGGTTGCTCACCTAGTTGCATATCTAGACAACCTTCTTTGATGCAAAGTTTAAATTGTTAAAGAAAAGCTAAAAATTGTTAGTTGCCTATTCACCCCCCCTCTAGTCAACCATATCGATCCTTTCAATTGGTATCAGAGCCTCGTCTCTTTATTAAGGACTTTACCGTCCAAAGAGTATGGTTGATACTGTAGACGGTGTGGAGGAACACTCCGGTGTGAATCCGATCTCATCTACGGGAGATGGGGGAACTTCGATCTCTCGTGAGGAGTTCAATGTGGCCTTGGAGACATTGAAAGCCTCCATGACGACCGAAGTCGAAAGCATGTTTACTAAATTTCTTGAGGGTCTTAAACTATCCACCACACCGTTGAAAGTGGGTGATCCCACCAACAAGGTGACGGATGCTATCCCCGACAAGGGGGAAGCTAGTAGTGAAAAGGCTCCTTCTTCTAGTGGCAAGAATGGCACCGACATCTTTGCCCATGTGGAACCACCACTTGTTTATGGTGGACCGGTTCCTTCCACTCATTTGAATCATGCCGGTCCTCCCCCTAAGATTGTGAAAAATGAGGATTTTGATTCTTGGGTTTAGCACTTTAAACATCATTTAAATCATGTGAACACTATCCTTTGGAGAATCATTGAAGAAGGTTTCTATCCACATGATCCAAGCAACTTCACTCCTCGAGAAGCCGCGGACAATCAATTCAATGAGAATGCTCTCTTCATCATTCAAGATGCAATTCCACCTGAAGACCTACCTCATCTTCGTCCTTTTGCCTTGGCCAAAGATGCATGGCATTGTGTCGTGTCTCTCTACCGGGAAAGCGCAAGCATTCAACACTCCAACTATGAAGTGGTACAAGATGAGGCCAATGAGTTTGCAATGAAGGAAGATGAAGAACCTCGTGAGCTCTATCGGAGAGTAACCAAACTCGCGGTCTCACTACGAGATCACGGGAGCAAGGACACGGATGACAATTGGATCAAGCGCAAATTCCTCAAGGCAATGATGCCCTATCACAAGGCCATGTCCTCCGTCATTCGTCAAAGACCGGACTTCCACACTTTGACCTCAAGCGAAGTGTTGGATGAGTTTGTGGCCATGAACATTTTGGACAAGACCGCCGATAATGCGGTTGTAACGCCCTCGATGCGGCTATAGCTCCCACGTGTCGAGGCACGACTTAGAGGCATAACCGCATTGAAAGCAATGTCGCAAGTCAGGCAATCATTACAACATCCCATGTAATATATAATAAAAGGGGGAGATAATATAGTTGGCTTACACTCGCCACGTCACATCAGAGTACATAAATAACATCCATCAACCAAACACTCATGGCCCGACTACGGCGCCAAAATAGAAAAGACCCCCAACATGCGACAAGGTCCTGAATCGATAACCCCAACTAGGCACCACTACTGATCATCTGGAAAGGACACATAGTAACGCTGAGAGTCCTCGTCGAACTCCCACTGAAGCTCGTAGTCGGCAACTGGAGCGGAATCACCTGGACCTGCATCTGGAGTTGTAGTATCTGTGAGCCACAGGGACTCAGCAATCTCACACCCACGCGATCAAAACTATTTAAGCTCATGGGAAAGGATAAGGCAAATATATGTGGAGCTGCAGCAA